>NC_090260.1:11653094-11660594 GCF_037325665.1 Littorina saxatilis
TTTTTAGCGTCAGTTCCTAGGCGGGGATGTAGCTCAGTCGGTAGCGCGCTGGATTTGTATCCAGTTGGCCGCTGTCAGCCTGAGTTCGTCCCCACATTCGGCGAGAGATTTATTTCTCAGAGTCAACTTTGTGTGCAGACTCTCTTCGGTGTCCGAACACCCCCCGTGTGTACACGCAAGCACAAGACCGAGTGCGCACGAAAAAGATCCTGTAATCCATGTCAGAGTTCGGTGGGTTATAGAAACACGAAAATACCCAGCATGCTTCCTCCGAAAACGGCGTATGGCTGCCTAAATGGCGGGGTAAAAAACGGTCATACACGTAAAATTCCACTCGTTCAAAAAACACGAGTGTATGTGGGAGTTTCAGCCCACGAACGCAGAAGAAGAAGAAGAAGAAGCGTCAGTTCCTGATTTTCTGTCTTTATTTCTTCCTCTCTTCCTTTACTTCGTGCATTTATTCAATCAATCAATCAATCAGTCTGTCTGTCTGTCTGTCTGTCTGTCTGTCTGTCTGTCTGTCTGTCTGTCTGTCTGTCTGTCTGTCTGTCTGTCTGTCTGTCTGTCACGAGACATTTGTGATACATTAAATTGAAATAAATTACTTCATAAAAAACCCAAAGATCTAACTCTGGACAGAAAGCACCAATGTTCGGTATGTGCTCAAAGTGGTCTTATCCCGCTTGGTCGGATCAGGGGTGGTGAGACGATCTGTTTCAATGACAAGAACTGTGCCTTTAAGTGTTGTGAATGTGATTTTAACGGTACGTAAAAAACACTCCAACTACACCCATTTTAGCAACAGTTAGAAACTCACATTTAAAGCTATATCCATGAATCATGCAGTCCCCCCCCCCCCCCCCGAACCCCCCCGAACCCCCCGAACCCCTTATCCCATATTGCAGCGGTGTGTATTCAAAATATTTGAGCAGTAGGTAGCAACTCACGTTTAAAACCTATATCCATTTATAATGAATTAAAAAAAAAAAACGAAACCCCAACATCAACCGTACCCTTCTTATTACAGGGTGACACGAAAAAAACAGATCCCACCAAAAGTTTAATATTTTCTGAAATAATCAGCCGATTCTTTTATTTTTTCAGGTGAGCCAAGCTGAAATGATGTTCTAACAGCCCACCAAGTTTGAGCTTCAAGATGTCATGGACAACGGAGCATAAGACATTTATAGTCGAGGCCTATTTTCGCCGGCGAACAGATTTGCTCGGGCTGCGCACAACAGACTCTCTGACTGAATCAATATTCCTCGGTGTCCTTGCTGATTTAGGTCGACCAGAGTGGGATCCCCTGTTAGGGTTTTTACTATTGAGGTTATTGACAGTCCCATGGTCTCTGAACTTATCCCTCCATCCATAGATAACTGATTTAACAGGAAAGTCTCTACGTCCAAACTGTCTTTTGAATTCCAGTTGAGCAGCGTGGATAGAATTCGACCGAAAATAGGCCTCGACTATAAATGTCTTATGCTCCGTTGTCCATGACATCTTGAAGCTCAAACTTGGTGGGCTGTTAGAACATCATTTCAGCTTGGCTCACCTGAAAAAATAAAAGAATCGGCTGATTATTTCAGAAAATATTAAACTTTTGGTGGGATCTGTTTTTTTCGTGTCACCCTGTATAATAAAAAGAAAACACACCAGTAACCAGGCTAGGTAAGTTTAAATCAATATTTCGGCATGTAACTGCCTTCTTCGGGATGGTATGGAAATAATGGAATGACGGCACGTCATATACAGTGTAATGAATTGTTAGGATGATTAATGACGTCATAATATTTCTCGCGCACATTTATATACTTATTCTTCTTATCATAGTGGAGTGCACTCAAAACATTTCATTAACAGATAGAAACTTAAGTTAAAACCTATCCAATCATCATGCAGTCCAAAAAAATGAAAACACAACAAACATCCCTTCTTATCCAATATTACAGCGGGATGTACTCAAAACATTTTAACAACAGGTAGAGACTTACCTAAAAACTAAACCCATCAATCATGCCGTCCAAAAAGAACCTTCTTATCTTGTCTCGCGGCTGTCATCGTGACCAGAAAAGGACGGACTTTTTGTGTTCGGGATGGGCTCACACCCCTTTCTCTAATAACGGGTAGCGAGGGCAGGCGTGTCATTAAGGGTCAGAGGTCGCGGTGCATACCATTATAGCCGGCGTGAATGTTGTTGCGGGGTGCGTGGGAGACATCTCTCGAAAATACCACGAGGTGTAACGGAGATGGGGGTTGGATGGGGGGGGGGGGGGGGAGAGAGAAAGAGAAAGAGAGAGAGAGAGAGAGCATGACATGGTGTGTGTGTGTGTGAGTGTGTGTGTATGTGTGTGCACGCGTGCGTGCTTGCGTGTGTGTGTGTGTGTGTGTGTGTGTGTGTGTGTGTGTGTGTGTGTGTGTGTGTTTGTGTGCGTGTGTGTGAATTACGAATACGAACACACAAAAAAGAACCTTTGTGTGTGTGTGTGTGTGTGTGTGTGTGTGTGTGTGTGTGTGTGTGTGTGTGTGTGTGTGTGTATGTATGTGTATGTGTATGTGTGTGTGTGTCTGTGTGTGTGTCTGTCTGTTGTCTGTCTGTGTGTGTCTGTGTCTGTCTGTGTCTGTCTCTCTCTCTCTCGCTCTCTCTCTCTCTCTCTCTCTCTTCTCAGGTGCCAGGCATAAGTCTCACTTACTCTTATTGTGGTCTATAAACAGGGTGCTTTTGTCTCTTTCCACAGTTCTGGCATAAGCTCACAACAGTCCTTTCTTTCTGTGTCTTTACAGATGCTACCGACACCAACACCGCCTTACCAGCGACGTTGCCGGAGGGTAGAACAACCTTTACAAATTCACCCCTAACACCACCTACCACCAACACGAGCCCTGATCCTGTGTCGATGTTTGCTTCGGTCATCAATAGCATGTTTACACCAGGGGAGAGTAACTCCACGGCGAATGTGGCCAACACAACAATTGCAGCTCCCATGGAAGGCAACGCCACATCAAACGCTTCAGAGATGACACCCTCCAGTATCACAACTATTGCATCTCCCGTGGAAGGAAACACCACATCTAACGCTTCAGATATGACACCCTCCATTGCCACAACTATTGCAATTCCCATGGAAGGTAACACCACATCAAACGCTTCAGAGATGACACCCTCCATTGCCACAACTATTGCAATTCCCATGGAAGGCAACACCACATCAAACGCTTCAGAGATGACACCCTCCATTGCCACAACTATAGCAATTCCCATGGAAGGCAACACCACAGCCAACGCTTCAGAGATGACACCCTCCAGTACCCCAACCATGGGAGTAGCAGACAACACACCAGTTGGCACAACTCGACCTACAGGAGAGCAGAGTCTCCCCAATACAACAATGTCGACTTCTGCTGACGCCAGTAACGACACAACCACAACGGCAGGTGTTTCCAACACCACAAAAGAAGTAATAACAGCTACAACAACCCCCGCCACCACAACCACTAACACCACCATGATCGCTGCGACGACCACTCCACAGCCATTGGTGAATGCTACAACAACAGGCAGAGATGTTGTCGCAACAACCGCAGTGGCTGAGAACGAAACTGTTCCTTCAACCGAAACAACTACAGCTTCAACGCAGAATCAAACTACTTCTTCGTCTGTCCTCAACGAGACAACCATGATGGTTCCCAAGACAACCGCGGTTCAGGACGAAACCACCACCTCGATAATACCTGCTGGCACTACCACTTCCATCATGGCGGAAAATGTCACGACCGTAATGGAAAATCAAACGACCTCGGTACTACCACCCACCGGCAACGAAACTGTTAATGTCGCCACCACCTCTGTCGTTGCTACAGCTAAAACCACGACGAAAACGACAGCAGCGACGACGATGATTCCCACCACCACCAAAGCCGACACAACGGCCGCCCAAGCGGCGACGTCTTTGGATCTCAGTTTCAGGATTATTAAGGAGTGGAGTCCAGAGTATAACGATGAGACATCTCCGGAGTATCAGACACTGAGAAATTACACCATTGAATGGGTAAGTTGTGTTTCTTCTTTTATAACATACTTTTTATTTTCTTCTTCTTCTTGTTGTTCGCTGTTAGATCGTCAGTCCGGACTGCAGGGCGAAACGTGCTGTCCTCTCCAAGTCCTCTCTGGGGCCGTATAGCTTCTTTTGTAGCGCTGTCTCCTCTGGCCAGATGGTGTCCCTCAGAGCACTGTGGTATGGACAAGCCTGCAGGATGTGCTCTGCTGTCTGATTCTTGCCACACGGACTTAAGGGGGAGGGAACTAGCTTCAGCTTTGTGGCCATATGATGGTTTAGTCTGTTATGTCCAGTGCGGAGTCTGAGTAGGACGACTTGTTCTTCAAGTTTTATTTTGAAGACAGGGGCTTTTTCATGTTAACGTTTCCGTTCATCATCTGACACCTGTTGATGATTTTACATGGGAGATCTAGAATACCACTTCTCCACTTTGACCCATACTACAAATCAAAGTCCTGTGTGCTCTCTGCAAGGAGTGGGATTTGTATGAATTAATTTCTTAACGGACGCTGGTATCTGTACAACTGCTTCTTCTTCTTCATCGTTCCAAAACAGTCTGGTTACGTGTGAGCTCGTTTGCCCATTTGGGTTCCCCACACTATACTCTGAGAGCATAGTCAGCTTCACTCCGCTTTTGTTGAGTAAGCATGCTGCCAGCTGGGTATTTTCGTGTTTCCATAACCCACCAAACTCTGACATGGATTACAGGATCTTTTCCGTGCGCACTTGGTCTTGTGCTTGCATGAACACACGAAGGGGGTTAAGTCACTAGCAGGTCTGCACATAAGTTGACCTGGGAGGTGGGACAAATCTCCAGTCTTAACCCACCAGGCGGCAGCGACCGGGATTCGAACTCACGACCTCCCGATTAGGAGGCCGACGTCTTACCACCACGCCACTGCGCCCGTCTGTACAACTAAATCCTCAAGCGGTTCTTACTCTGCACACAGGGCAGTCAGGCTGTTGAATGTAGGTATCAGTCTAAGTGGAGGGATGGTTTTATCCCTTGGACAAAGCTTGGACTCATCAATGGGTTAAGACACATTGTTTATTCATGAGTTGATCGGATTGTGGGTTTGACATTTCTCATGCATTTTCCCAGTTTTCATTTTCACTTATTTACCTTCAGAACAGGAAGTAGAATTAGAAAAGGTCTTTTGCCTATTCGTCGTGTTTCAAATTAAACAGATTGACATCATTGATAAAGTACTATTTGAACCAGTGATTGAGTTAATAAATAAAATAAAATAAAGAAACAGAATAAAGAAACAAAATGAATAAATAAATAAAAAAATAAATAAATAAATAAATAAATGAATAAGTAAATAAATACATAAATAAATAAATAGATCATTAAATAATGAAATAGAGACAACAATAGATATATTAGTAGATGCATAAACACATGAATAAATAAATTTAACATAATCATTTTCATTTTCATAACTTTATTGTTCCATCGCTGGGAAATTCGGGTCACTTCCTCCCAGTGGAAAGCTAGCAGCAACGGAGTCGCGCTACCCAGGTGTCTGCGTGTTTAGGTGTAATCAGCCACCTGCACTTATGGCAGAATGACCGAGGTCTTTTACGTGTCACAGTGGTGACACGGGGATGGAACATGGATACCATATGGATATAAATTATCGTTTGATTTGTTCCAGCTAAGAGGAGCTCTGGGCCCGGAACTGGGCTTCCAGTCCCTGGAAGAGATCACCTTCAGGTGAGCACACGCTCTTTTATTTTTACACCCCCGGTATAGGGGTGTGTATAGGATTCGCTCCATGTGTTTGTTTGTTTGTTTGTGTTCGCATATAGATCTCAAGAATGAACGGACCGATCGTCACCAAACTTGGTGAACAGGTTCTATACATTCCTGAGACGGTCCTTACAAAAATTGGGACCAGTCAAACACACGGTTAGGGAGTTATTGGTGTGTATAGGATTCGGTCGATGTGTTTGTTTGTTTGTTTGTGTTCGCATATAGATCTCAAGAATGAACGGACCGATCGTCACCAAACTTGGTGAACAGGTTCTATACATTCCTGAGACGGTCCTTACAAAAATTAGGACCAGTCAAACACACGGTTAGGGAGTTATTGGTGGATTAAAATTATACAAGGACTTATAGAGGAACATCTTAATGGTCAAAGGGAAATAACCATTCTCACTCAGTCACTGCCACCAACTGAGAAGGTTATTTCCCTTTGACGGGGGTGTTTTTCCTACCTCGTAGGAATTTCTTGTTTTAACATGGTTTTATTTCTTTTTGGTACATATATGACATAACAACATCAGACATCAACATCAAATAACATCAGACATACAAGTCTATGATATATGCATCTTCAAAAATAAGGGGAAAAATACACAAAAAAACAGGAAGGCACAATAAAACGTACAATTACATAGCCCATATTCAACACATTTCTAAATTATATAAACATAATCCTCGTTTCCTTTCTTGTCTTTCTATTTAAGTATTTTATAAAACTACTCATAGCAACATAATCCTGTTCTCTCCATAGTAAATAATCTGGATTTTAAAGAAAAATGATAACGATCAACATAATGATAGAATGGTAAGCACACAAGGTCTGGTGGTGTTGTCTAGAGATGTCTTTTTTTTTTTAAACCGAGACCAACTCAGTCTCAGAATAGACTTTTCAGTACAGAACTGATATTAAGATTGACTGAATGTTTTAATATCGCTTTACGCGACTTGTTGTTGTTGTCGTTGTTGTTGCTGTTGTTGTTTTCTGGGAGGGAAGAATCGTTTTTGAGTTTACAACTGATAATTATATATAATCATTTAAGTGACTCGTGAGTGCGTGTGTATTTTGTCTCAGGCGTGACCACGCTGTAATTTAATATTAAAGGCAATGCGCCGTCCATCTATTGAAATATGGCGGTTTTTGTTGTTGTTGAATGCATTTGTAAAAATACCGCAACACGGTGGCCTAGTGGTAAGGCGTCCGCCCCGTGATCGGGAGGTCGTGGGTTCGAACCCCGGCCGGGTCATACCTAAGACTTTAAAATTGGCAATCTAGTGGCTGCTCCGCCTGGCGTCTGGCATTATGGGGTTAGTGCTAGGACTGGTTGGTCCGGTGTCAGAATAATGTGACTGGGTGAGACATGAAGCATGTGCTGCGACTTCTGTCTTGTGTGTGGCGCACGTTATATGTCAAAGCAGCACCGCCCTGATATGGCCCTTCGTGATCGGCTGGGCGTTAAGCAAACAAACAAACAAACAAACAAACAAATTTGTAAAAATAGTATCAAAACCATCCTTTTCAGACTTCTGAGAAATGGTTCTTTGTGTGTTCTGCCTTTATTTTCTCGTTTATATTCAATTACAATTACTTACATTTAATTACACTTAAATACATTTAATTATATATATCATTTAATTACATTTAATTACAATTAATTACACTTAAGTACA
>NC_090260.1:11663094-11665594 GCF_037325665.1 Littorina saxatilis
CAGCTCTGGATAACGTCACAGGAGCAGTGGATAACACTACCATGGTGACGCCAGTAATGAATGATAACACAACAGCTATGGATAACGTCACTGGAGGTATGGATAACACTACCATGGTTCCCATGACAACCACGTCAGCAATGATGGATAATACAACAATGATGGATAACACCACTGGTGTTTCGGATAACGCAACCACAATTCTTGAGACAACGACGCCAGTGATGATTGATAACACCACAGGAATCATGGGTAACACTACCGCCTCAGGCGAAAACGTCACTGCAGGTCCAAACGTCACTGTGACGTCATCAACCCCCTACGTCACAGCGGACAACGAAACCGCCAACGCTACCACGCTCGCGACAACGACGTTGACGATTTCGATCACCACCAACGCCAATGCAACGATCAAACCGCCCGTGTCGTTGGATCTCATTTTCAGCATCACGGAAGGGTTGGAGTGGGACCCGACCTACAAAAACTCTTCATCTCCTGAATATGTGAAGCTGCACAACTACATCGTTGAATGGGTGAGTTGTCTTTCGGGCTTTTTACATCTGGAAAACCTAACTAGTTGTTTTGATATTGTTAAATGTGTTAATTGTCTTCTGTGCTTGTGACTTTTGTGGACCTTAGCTAGTTATTTGACAGGGTTGAATGTGTCAGATGTCTTTTGTGGTTGTGACTTCTGGGATCCTTAGCTAGTAATTTGTAAAATCGATCTGCTGTACGGTACACCTCGTTTAAACGATCACGTCCACTACCACACATCTGTTCTGGCTTTTTCCACGGAATGAGAGTATTCACCCAGTCGTCATGACAACTGTTCTCTCCCGTTAAACATTCTTTTGCATACTTCATTCATTCATAAATATTTGTATCAGTATTTGTGTAGGTTTGTTACGTTTCATTTATAATTATATGTTTAATGCCAATGAATGTATACCGTGCTTTAAGCTAAATATTACAGCTTTCGACAAATGTGCGTTCAGAATGCACATGCCAACTTCATTCGTGCTTTGCAAGCAATGGTTTCCATAGAAGGGGAATAACCTCTGACTTCACAGTAGCTTGCAGTTACGATGCTAGTTGCTCCCCTTTAATTTGTCTCGCCCTGTGTGCGGTTTTTCTGTCTCTCTGTGTCTCTCTCAATGTTTGACTGTACATGTCGCTATCTCTTGCTCTGGCTGTAAGTACATATACTTTAGGCACGACTATAAACCGTAGTTTTTGAAAACTAATTGTTTTTGGACGGCTTTGTTTCTGAAAAAGGCGCCGCCTAACCAATTAAGTAAATAAATAAATTAATACTTAGATAACGAGGAAGTAGTTGAATAAGTGGTTACATGAATAGATAAACAAATGAATAGATTACAAAAGGAATGAATGACGGAATGAAGGAATGAATAAAAGCCTCCCTTGATTTAAATTAGTGTAAACATTTGCACGTTTTTGTCTATGTTTTGTTGTTGGTAATTAGGCCAAACAAAAATATATGTTGGGTTAGGGTAACGTGACCAAAAAAGATAGGGTAGGAAGGTCGGCTTAAAAAAATAAAAAAATAAAAAATTTAAAATTTAGTCGATTTTAAAGGAGGTTAGGCTACTTTCCTTAGTCTCGGTATGGTTCGCAAAATGTGCCTTTTGTTTTCTTCTGAGAAATGGAAAAAAAGTTTCAGGGTCGGCGGGAAAGAATAGGGTCGGTCGGGTTACCCTAAACCAACATATATTTATTACACCCCCGGTATAGGGGTGTGTATAGGTTTCGCTCGATGTGTTTGTGTGTTTGTGTGTTTGTGTTCGCACATAGATCTCAAGAATGAACGGACCGATCGTCACCAAACTTGGTGAACAGGTTCAATACATTCCTGAGACGGTCCTTACAAAAATTGGGACCAGTCAAACACACGGTTAGGGATTAAGATTCTACAAGGACTTAGAGAGAAACACCCCCGTTGCTCAAAGGGAAATAACCATTCTCACTGCACCCATTCTCACTGCCACCAACTGAGAAGGTTATTTCCCTTTGACCAACGGGGGTGTTTTTCCTATCTCGAAGGAATTTCTTGTTTTATTTGGCTTTATACGAAACATTTTCCCACAGCTCAACAAGACGTTTGGTCCCAGCGTGTTCAAGTCTTTGGAAGAGATTAACTTCAGGTACGTGATTAGTTTTTATATTTTATATATATATATATATATATATAAAAATTTTACAGTCTTTATTGAGACTTTTCAAAATCTTTCCTGTCATTGTGGACGTAAAAACACAAGGTATCTTCACGTCCTCATAGCATTTGTACTTTTAGTGTCATTTGGTTATCTCCATTGGAGTGCAAGTCAAACTACTATCTGTTTTCTTTTAAATCATTAACGTTATTATTTTTCTGGCTAATTTATATGTTATGTTATCTTTGTTTTCCTCTTGTTATTGTTTTCTTAGTTATTCATAGATTGATCGATTGGTTGACTCATTGATTGAATGAAAGATTTATTGA
>NC_090260.1:11670594-11673094 GCF_037325665.1 Littorina saxatilis
TTGTTCTTGTTCTTGTTCCCCTTGTTCTTGTTCTTGTTCCCCTTGTTCTTGTTGTTCTTGTTCTTGTTCCCCTTGTTCTTGTTGTTCTTGTTCTTGTTCCCCTTGTTCTTGTTGTTTTTGTTCTTGTTCCCCTTGTTCTTGTTGTTCTTGTTCTTGTTCCCCTTGTTCTTGTTCCCCTTGTTGTTCTTGTTGTTCTTGTTGTTCTTGTTCTTGTTCTTGTTGTTCTTGTTCTTTTGTTGTTCTTGTTCTTCTTGTTCTTGTTGTTCTTGTTGTTCTTGTTCTTGTTGTTCTTGTTCTTGTTGTTCTTGTTCTTGTTGTTCTTGTTCTTGTTGTTCTTGTTCTTGTTGTTCTTCTTCTCCTGTTTTGTCTCCTTGTTTTTCGTCTTCCCCTGATTATTACTAACGTTATGTTATTGTGATGGTTGACTGTTTCAGACAGGGAAGTGTAGTGGTCACATACGATGTGACTTTCCGGTCTGCCTCTGCAGTGAACGCCGACAACGTGACCAAAGTGTTTGTGGGAGGTTTGAACCCTGACAGCACCCTGCCTCGTGGTCTCTACACTGTTGACAGAGCCACTGTCCAACACCAAGGTACGTTGTTGGTGTTGAGGTTGTTGTTGGTGGTGTTGTTGTTGTGGTTGTTGCTGTTGTTGTTGTTGTTGGTGTTGATTTGTTGTTGTTGGTGGTGGTGGTGTTGTTTTTGTTGTTGTTGGTGTTGGTGTTGGTGTTGTTGTTGTTGTTTGTTGTTGTTGTTGTTGTTCTTCTTCTTCTTCTTCTTCTTCTTCTTCTTCTTCTTCTTCTTCTTAATGTAAATGTTGACGATGCCATCAGTGTTAAAAGCGTGTGCGTGGGTGTGTGTGTGTGTGTGTGTGTGTGTGTGTGTGTGTGTGTGTGTGTGTGTGTGTGTGTGTGTGTGTGTGTGTGTGTGTGTGTTCCCGTGCCTGATGTCGGGGATGGGAGCTTGTAAGTTGTGTCATATTTTGTTGATAGCTTGCTTGTTTGTCTGATTGTAAGTAAGCTATTTGCCTAGTTCCAACAAAAGACGCTTCTGAAAATAAAGACACAAACTTCATCAATTCAACGACTGTTTTGGTTTAAACAAAACTTTATTCAATTTTAATCATGACAAGAACAATGCATAGATGATTACATACTCAAGCATATAATGCTTATTTTAAGCAATCATCGACTGTTTTGATCATGGGGACAAAAACACTTCCTTAAACATCGACCAAGTGCCATTTGAAGTTGACGGACACACAGCAAGGCATAGAGAGACGCACCAGTGAACGCTTCGTTCTGTACAGTATTACACAATACAATACAATACAATACAATACAATACAATAACTTTATTAATCTCTAAAAGAGAAATTGCATTGCTGAGCTTTTGTGTCCGTAATAAAACATACATAAAACATTCAAAAATAAACATGTGTTCTTTGTCATTCATACATTCTTGTGTTCTTATACATTTCTTCAATTCATACATCAGTATTCTATCCAATAGTTGTCTGTTAACCTCATTTCTGTTTATTCGTGATTTTGGAACGATAGGAATCGACTTGTTTTGGATGTCCTCCACTCTTTCCGTTGCTTCTTGTCCTATACGTCAGATATAATTCGATAGCAAAGGTTTATACATAACTTTTTGTTTTCAGCTGTGGCCGTTGTGCCGGACGACGAGCCAGTATTGCCCAACTGGGCGATAGCACTGATTGCCTGTGGTGCCGTGCTGCTTCTCTTCCTTGTCTTCATGATCTGCGTGCTGGTAAGATACAACACAGAATAGTAGGATATATAGCTATTCTGATGGACACGTGGGGGAATTCGGGGGCTGTGATTGGATGGTCTCTTTCGATCATCAAAGCATAATGCTACGGAAGTCGGCAATGTTTGCCAATATCCAAAAGCATTATTGACAATAACAAAGACGCATGGTTCCGGTTTTCTGTACCACACGATGTTTTAATCGACAACAGCATACACTGACAACTTGAAATTCTTCTCGGGAATGTTTTTCAGCTTTAAAAATGTCGATAGCATACCCTTTTCTGCTAACTTCCCGATGAAACAGGACTAAATCAATTATTTTCTGTCCCTAAACACCACAAAATGCCCAAAGTCGAAAGTTGTAGTACAAACAGGGGAGTAAAACGGAACAGCCGTTCGGCTTTTCTTATCTCGTACCTCCACACTGAATACCCCACTTCCCCTCTGAACTAATGCGCATGAGAAACGGCGTCTGCTATCAAACCCTGAAATCAACGCATCGACGCAAAAACTGTCATTTTGTAAGTTTGGAACAACAAATCAAGGGCAGAACAGCTATATAATCGCTATTGTGTTTTCAGCGTAGCAATAGGGTCCGATATTTCGACTCGAACAAGTATAATGCCGACGAGTCGAAGTCTCGTCTAAATATCGGACCCTATTGCTACGCTGAAAACACAATAGCTGTTAATGATACGATACGATACGATACGATATACTGCACTA
>NC_090260.1:11675594-11693094 GCF_037325665.1 Littorina saxatilis
TAGAGCATGCATGTGTTGCTGTGCACGACTGGTGGCAGTATTGATGTTAAAGGCACGGTCCTTCCTGTATAAACAATTCCGCTCACCATCTCACACCTGGTCAGGCCTTTAAAATCAACCCTTCTTCTTTTTCTTCTTCTTCTGCGTTCATGGGCTGAAACTCCCATGTTCACTCATGTTTTTGCATGAATGGGTTTTTGCGTGTATGACCGTTTTTACCCCGCCATACAAGCAGCATACGCCGATTTCGGGGGAAGCATGCTGGGTATTTTCGTGTTTTTATAACCCACCGAACTCTGACATGGATTACAGGATCTTTTCCGTGCGCACATAGTCTTGTGCTTGCGTGTACGCACGAAGGAGGAGAAGGCACTAGCAGGTCTGCACATGTTTTGACCTGGGAGATCGGAAAAATTTCCACCCTTAACCTACCAAGCGGCCGCGGCCGGGATTCGAACTCACGACCTTCCGATTAGGAGGCCGATGTCTTACCACCACGCCACTGCGCCCGTCACAATCAATCCACTTGAGAGTTTTCGGTGCAGACTAGGCATTGTTTTAATTTTCTCTTCAACATGCCTGGGTTGTTGTGAGATAGTCAGTCCAGTAGAACTAGTACGGGAAAACAACCGGTACCTTTTGCCTAGCGTATTTGCACTTTTTGAAAAATGTACAAACATGATCTTTTTATGTAAAGCTCATTTTTGTGTGTATTTCTGAATATGTGTTTCTGCAAATCTAGCCTACCTGTCTGTCTTCCTGTATGTGTATATCTAGCCGCAGAAGTTGTTTTATGTGTAAATATATACATGTATGTGTATCTTCTCACGTGAGAGAGCCCGCGCCCGTTTGATATCTAAACAGTATCTTCATACGTGTGTCTGCAATGAAAATGAGATCAGAGACTCAAAGTATAATCCCGACAAATCCGCAGCCCTAGCAAGGAAGGCGAGGCAGAACAAAATGTTCTTGATTCTTTGTTTCTTTCTTTCTGTAAGTTTTTAAAAAAACAAAACAATTTTATGATATTAAAAATTGCAAAGTTTGGTTTGGCTCGCCTTTCAACAAAATCGTGTTAACCTTGCATCACACATACTAAAACAACAACAAAAACACGAATGGCGTCTGTGTGCGTCTGCATGCGCTCACGCATATATATGTATGTCACACGCTTTCCTTCTTTGCCACTACTAAAGCAAACGTGTGCAAGATTGTATGTTACACGCTTTGGAGCATGTGCAAGAACGGATTCAAACTCGAAATCGTCCCTCCAAAAGCCCCAAAATGCACACACGACTTTTATTTCTCCTGCTGTTATCGTTTCTTCTCTTTTTAAATTCGTCAACGCTGAGAATATTGAAAACGGCATCCCAGACGACAGTACTGTTTCCATACGCGAATTTAGCTGCCCTTGGAAAGTGGCTCGCTCAGGAGGCCTGTTAGTCTGAATCTAGAAGGACAGAGTTCTGAACATAGATGACAAAGACCCCGAAAAGAACAAACATTTCGCGGATGCAGACACAGAAAGACGTCATGAAGAATGCGATGCTTCAAAAGATACAGACTGTGACGATGACTGTGACGTCATTCACATATACCGAGACGTCATTCATAGTTGTTCGTTCACTTCCGTCAAAAAATAGATCTCTCCACAATGGCTGCTCCTGTGTTTAGGTTTGTCAAGCTTGAGTACGCAAAACGTGTTTGTTCTCTCCTCTGTTGAAGCTGTGAGACATAAATGCTATTCCGACTTGGTCGTGTGACAGAGTTTTCTTCCACACTCGATTAACTGATCAACGTAATCTCGTGTGGAAGAAAATGTCGGTCACACGACCAAGTATGAATAGCAGGTAATGTATATGTGTGTGTGTGTGTGTGTGTGTGTGTGTGTGTGTGTGTGTGTGTGTGTGTGTGTGTGTGTGTGTGTGTGTGTGTGTGTGTGTGTGTAAAACAGTTCCCACTTACTGACGGCCGCCCTATTTTTTGCAGACGAACGACTTGCCGTTAACGCACAGTGCACCGGCTCCTGGAAGAATCCACCAAAACGGAACCGGAAATGGACGATCCGTAGTCTATCAGCAAGATGACGTCATGACGTTCTACGACATCGACCAGGATGCGTGGGAGACTCATCTGTGATGTCGTTGCCTTGACAGTATTTGATGACGAGATCATGCCGAACATTGTTGTTGAGCTCCTGGAGCTCTTTTGTAACTAAGAAGAATGAATTGTGTGCCTCGCGTGTATGACGTCATAATTTACACGTTCGCCTCTTTTTGATGTCACGAACAGCGATATGATGTCATTTCCACTGGAGTTGAAGAGGATGACGACAGAACTGTGACGATTGTCTGCTGACAGTGGGAAATGAAAGTGCCAGGCAACGTGTTTGGAAAACAGATGCTGGACATTTTGTGATTATTTGAAAAGAGGAGACTGATGGCGCTCAGTTTTCAACGTTGTCTCCTCTTTTCTTTCGTGCCTCCAAAGCGAACATTGTTTCCCTGTTTGATAGTAATACTGAGTTGATGTCTTACCGCAAGATACGTGACAGTGCTTCCAATTCTATGTCTGAGTGAGCGATTGTGTTTTGCGCGTGATAAACAGTATGCCAGTTATATTTATGCAGAAGCAATGTATTCATTCACATCTCAAGTGTCCTTCGTTTGATGACGTCTGCTTAATATGACGTCAGCTTGATATGACGCCGTTAATGTCCATGACGCAGGGGTATGTATCCGATTACGCATGTGTGAAATTTATAAACTTGTGTCCTACATTATAAATCAGTTGATGGACAAATATTTTATTTTCATTTAGTTTCAGTATTTTGCTTTTCCGCTGTGCACTATATTCTAAAAGCGGAAGCTGAACCTATGTTAAACTTTTTACCCATAATGTACAGTACCATAATCGTAGAACAAATGCATATTTTCTCATTGATATTTCTACTTTAATTGTGTGTATCTTTTTTGGCTTGTGTCTTGTACGTTAAGTACGCTCATTACATATTACATCAAAACATATCAACTACGAACCAAATACGGCTTTTTCGGCGCACGTTTCAAGTGCACCTTCTTTTTAGATGTTGTATATTTGAAAGAAAAACAGTTTGTACATAAATCCACTATTTTTCGATGAGTCTAACTACTATTTTGTATGTAACATATCATTTAAAAACAACAAACCGGTTTCACATTTATATTTTTTTCTTTCATTTAATTTCTTGCTCGTTCCCCTTTTTTATCCTACATTTTTATTAGACTGGATATGAATTATACTGGAGATCCATTATTCAGAGTCTGAAGTATTTTCTATTATCTTTTGAAATGCTGAACCGTTCTGAACGCTTTTTGAGTCGTAAAGAAATCACAAAAAGAGAAACATTTGTTCCGATAGTTGTATGTTAGATTGTCCATCGTATGACCTTTAGCAATGCAGGCCCTTCTATAAAGAAACAAAATAGGTTATAAGAAAGGCAAAGAAAATATTAAGATGCGGGAAACTTAAATAATGGCGTCACGGCACTTTAAAAAAAAACTTGTGCAAAAGTAGGAATGACGAACATACGTTGTTGTTTTTGTCATGTCTCTTTAAATCCTGGCTCCCAAGCAATAATGCAATAATGGCGACTGGTAGCATAGCTGCAGTAGATTACCCATTCCAATGAAATGACGGGATACAACAATTAAATTAATATAACATTTACCAGAAGGGCCCATTTCAACATACGGTAGTTGTATATTTTGCTACATTTACGGTCAAGTGTTACGCATTCCTACGCATGTTTTAATCTCTTGTTTAAAGTTCACGTTTCTGCGAAATTTGCCATAAACTTGATACATTCCACTGAGTCGAGAAATGGGCAGTTCTCGTGAGGTTATGCCCCCTCTTTCTTTCGGCTGGTAACTGGCGCCACCTCGCGGCAAGATCACACGAGAAAGGAGAAAAAAAACTTGCATTGGTCCCAAATAGCATATCGGTTTGGTAACAGTTCGTGTGTAAGTCGTGCATTTTATTCGGTTAACAGACAATGGTCGGTTCTGTTGAGGTTATGCCCCTTCTTTCTTTCGGCTGGTAACTGGCGCCACCTCGCGGCAAGATCACAGGAGTTGTCTCGCGTTATCACCCCAGAAGCGCTCATTGTTTTAAGTAATATATCTAGCGTGTGGTACACATAACATTTGTAGGGTATGAATTCACTTCACCACTGACGCAAAACAGGGTAGATAAAATTATGGACTGATCATGTAATGCGATGTTACCTCCCTTGGATAGCTTTGGCGTTGTGTGCCGAGACCAAGAAATACAAGCTTCTATTCACTTGCATTATTGCTATGCTGTTTCAAATGATGTTGACGTTTAATTATTTATTAGTGGAACAAAACTCTACAAATACACACACAAAATGACAGCTGAATTTACATCTATTTTATTTATTTCTATTTTGCCAGAAAACAAACGTTGTTGAGCATGTATAATTATGTCATCATTATTCTTGTGTTTGTATTGCTCCAGAGATGTCGTTTGGTTGCGCAGGTTAACGACACGCCTAAACTGTTTTTATATCGCCATCATTTCGGCAAGCTTTTCGTGGTTGGGGAAAGGTGATGCCAAGCATTGCCTCACGCCTCGAAACATCGCCTTAATTACCATATCGGCAATATCGCCCAAGAACATATCTGTAGCAACAGCCGTAGACTCCGTGTATGTTACTGTAAATAAATTCGCAGTTTATTACCCATAATGTGCGGCGCCCCTCTTTGTCTTGCTTGCTGCTAGAAAACCAAAATGTGTTTGTATTTTTGTACAACGTGTAGTGTAGACTCATGTAGCCATGATGTAACACGAAATACTCATTAATATCGCATTGTTTGAGTGTGCGCTCGTTGAAAGGAGGCGCGTTATATTAGACCGTGCTATGCAACTTAAATATATATCTGTATGGGCGTGTGCGTGGGCAAGCGTATGTGTGCGTGCGTAGGCGTGTTTGTGTGTGTTTTTCTGTGTGTGTGTGTATTTGTGTTTGTATGTGTGTGTGTGTGAGTTCAGGCGTGCGCGCGTGTGTTTGTCTGTGTGTGTGTATTTGTGTTTATGTGTGTGTGTGTGTGTAAGTTTAGGCGTGCGCGCGCGTGTTTGTGTGTGTGTCTGCGTGCGTGCGTATGTGTGCGCGCGTGCGTGCGTGTGTGTGTGTGTGTGTGTGTGTGTGTGTGTGTGTGTGTGTGTGTGTGTGTGTGTGAAGACATATCTTTTTCGTTGTCTGCAGCGAACCTCTAAGTTGCTCCCATATATATTGATTTACGATTTAATGTGTTGATGTGTATAGTGAGTGTGGCACTAGTACTTCAGTGACCTTTGACCTCCGTGTTGAGGCAACGAAGGCATTTATGATACAGCAGATAAGGTACTGCATGCTGTTCAATACTAATACGCAGTCTGCTCTCCTTTTGTTGTGTTATATGCTTTCAGATGTTGCAGATGTATAAAACAAACACGATTGGCTAATTGATGGGACGTTTAATAATGACAAAACGAAACATTAATTTGAACGTCAATCAGTCGATCTTTTTTTTTTTTCTTTTTTTTTTCTCCATTTATTTCTTCTTGGTTTGGCAATGTTAGCAGTTATATGTTTAAGAGTGTTCACAGTCTTGTGTTTTGCACATTTAAGAAAAACTGGTATTGGAAACCCGGCTATACACTACCCGAAAAAAGCAAACCACTTTACTCAAACCCAACCAGAATGTGCGTTACCATTGTAAAAAAAGGTCTCTAATATCTCCAAAATTATCAAAGTCGAAAGTAAGTATTGTAATGTCTCTTAGCTCAATTATTACGAGTGGCATTATGCATACAAAATCGTATTTAAATTTATTTAAATCGTATTGATTTTTTTTGCCTTAAATAGTTAGTTAGTTAGTTAGCTGTTGCTTTTCGGGTCCAGCGGACCATAATAGGCCAAATCAGGACCCCTGGCCTTAAATGTCTCTTGATAATATCTAAGTCAAATGTACACAGTTGCAGTTTGGCAACGCACCCGTGAAATGGTGTTACATGGATTATTCTCCAGAGCAGTGTACCAGTTTGTGACATGTATTTTCAGTCCTTTAAATTACTATAGCGTATATTGAATGGCAACTTAAATGTGTTCTTTTTACTTTTTTTCAATATGTTACTCCAGTTAGGTAATGGTACAGACATGCAACAAAAAACATAGTATATATTTTTGCCTTTTTTAACATTTTTTTTAATTGTTAATGTTCAAATCCATGTCACAAAATGTTGTTTCCATGCAACGAAATGGACGCACTTTAAAACCCCGTCAATTTACTGAACATAGACAAACAAAATAAATATGCAAGTATTTCTAATTCTTTATCTGCAGGCCACTGATATATATTATGAACCATTTCTTTAAAATAAAATCTATTTGTATGGTTACAATTTCGTAGTTAAGTAAAGAAATGCCAACGTCGTAACATGGTTTTAACTGGAACACAGCTCTGAAAAATAACTCATATGTTTTACTCTGAAATGTCTCTTTGGTAAGTCTAAGTCTTCGTGCTCTCATTTGTTCTAACCAAGTTTGGTCAGCTACATGCCAAAATGATTTGTATTACTTTTGTCTCATAAAACTATGTATAGGCCAAAAAAAATAGGTCTGTTTACGGTAACCCGACCGACCCTAGTTTTTTGGCCCGACCCTAATCGGTTTTTTTTTTGGATCGTCTGAAAAAAACAACTCATCCAAAATAGAGTTGTTTGCGCTCAAACAGCAGACGACAGAAGGGAGGTAAGCTCAAAGTACTGTTTATAGTTATGTTGGGCAAAAACAGGGATTGATGAGAAGAAATGAACTGGGAAACATCATAGAGAGGGGAGAGAAAAAAATGGAGAAAAAAAATGGAAAATAAAAAAGCCGACCTACCGACCCTATTTTTTCACCCTATGTTACCGTAAACAGACCTCTTTTTTTTGCCATATCAGTCTCGACTTTAGAAAAAACAAGTCGCGTAAGGCGAAAATACAATATTTAGTCAAGTAGCTGTCGAACTCACAGAATGAAACTGAACGCAATGCAACGCAGCAAGACCGTATACTCGTGGTCCACCGCTCACGGCATAGGCAGTGAAATTGACAAGAAGAGCGGGGTAGTGGTTACGCTATGCTGCATAGCACGCTTTTCTGTACCTCTCTTCGTTTTAACTTTCTGAGCGTGTTTTTAATCCAAACATATCATATCTATATATTTTGGGAATCAGGAACCGACAAGGAATAAGATGAAAGTGTTTTTAAATTGATTTCGAAAAAAAAAATTTGATAATAATTTTTATATATTTAATTTTCAGAGCTTGTTTTTAATCCGAATATAACATATTTATATGTTTTTGGAATCAGCAAATGATGGAGAATAAGATAAACGTAAATTTGGATCGTTTTATAAATTTTTATTTTTTTTTACAATTTTCAGATTTTTAATGACCAAAGTCATTAATTAATTTTTAAGCCACCAAGCTGAAATGCAATACCGAACCCCGGGCTTCGTCGAAGAGTACTTGACCAAAATTTGAACCAATTTGGTTGAAAAATGAGGGCGTGACAGTGCCGCCTCAACTTTCACGAAAAGCCGGATATGACGTCATCAAAGACATTTATCAAAAAAATGAAAAAAACGTTCGGGGATTTCATACCCAGGAACTCTCATGTCAAATTTCATAAAGATCAGTCCAGTAGTTTAGTCTGAATCGCTCTACACACACACACACACACACACACACACACACACACACACACACACACACACACACACACGCACATACACCACGACCCTCGTTTCGATTCCCCCTCGATGTTAAAATATTTAGTCAAAACTTGACTAAATATAAAAAGTGTATACCAGTGGACACAGCTCAGTTGGTGGCTGAGTGTTAAACAATGTCAGCCACCTTATGCATACTGGTCGCTACCAACAACATCCGTATTGAAAGGTGTACATGCCTTCTTTCATTTTCATTTTTCATTTTTTTCATTTTTTCATTTTCATTTTCATTTTTCATTTTTCATTTCATTTCATTTTCATTACTTTATTGTCCCATCGCTGGGAAATTCGGGTCGCTTCCTCCCAGTGGAAAGCTAGCAGCAACGGAGTCGCGCTACCCAGGTGTCTGCGTGTTTAGGTGTATTCAGCCACCTGCACTTATGGCAGAATGACCAAGGTCTTTTACGTGCCATTGTGATGACACGGGGGTGGGACATGGCTTCCGTCTCTGGGTCTGCACATAAAGTTGACCCGTGTCCGTCCCGGCCCGAATTCGATCCTGCAACCTTCCGATCACAAGTCCAGTGCTCTACCAACTGAGCTACCGGGCCCCCTGGATTGACTAATATTAGAAAACTAGGAGACAAACATTATGCCAAAATTGACACTTAGATAACAATCTAAGATTGTCACATGTGTATACGGAAAGAATGATTGGTGTGACGTTATTTAGCAAATGAATGGTTTATTTGACAAGAACCAGTGAATTCTAAGCCAATTTGTGATACAGCAATGAAAATCAAAGATCGAGAGAAACATCAACAATATCGACAACAGCAACATCAACAACGATATCGACAAGAGCAACAACATGAACAACACCAACAATAACAACAACGACAAACAAAAACACCAACACACTAACAAACAAGAAATAGGTCAAACGAACGACCATTACAAAGGATTCATGCACTTTGAACCTTTGACCAATACCTATAGTGATTGCTTGTCATCGTTCTAAAGTGCCGTTCACATAGCAGACTTTGAACCAACTTTTCCCAAACTTTTGTCGGTCTGAAATCGCTCCCGAGTTGTCGAGGCCAAGTCGGCGAAAAGTTTGCCATGTGAACGGCCCTGACGAGTTAGGTTCGATTTGGGTTCGGTTTAGGCCAGATTAAAAACTCAGTTGAGCGCTGCTCGACTCGGCTGTAGACTGTCCTTTTCGCGCTTAGTGATTGGTTAACTCTATCCGCTGAGTTATATATAGCTAGCCAAACTGTTTTTCCTGCATTGGGAGGTAGCTCCGATAGCTAAACTGGCCGAGAATCGCTACTAAAAATCTAGTTTGGGCGTTTGTACTGTTAATATGGGCAGCGATTTTGATCTGACTTGGCACCGACTAAAATCGCTTGAAAGTTGGGGGAAAGTTGGTAAAAGGTCTGCCATGTGAACGGCCCTTAAACGCAATTTTCGGTGATTGCGGTCTGTGACAAATGATTTTTCCTTGACAGGTACCTCATCTCATCTGAAGCGTGTGTCATTTATGAGGTATAAGAAACAATACTAAGACGTGTTGTTCAATAGTAATTGTAGATACACAAATAGTGAACGTGATAATACTTTACCCGCAATAGACAGTAGTAGTAAAGTTGTAACAGTCCAGCCCACGTGTTGTCGGCAGCCAATTGCATAGCTTATGATGGGCGTGTGTTTTGTGAATTAATTTGCTTTTGTTTCCTTTCAATAACGCTCTTACTTGTATGGACATGTACCGGCAGTGAAATTGTATATCATAATTATGTAACATCAATAATGTTAAGGTGTGTGTGTGTGTGTGTGTGTGTGTGTGTGTGTGTGTGTGTGTGTGTGTGTGTGTGTGTGTGTGTGTGTGTGTGTGTGTGTGTGTGTGTGTGTGTGTGTGTGTGTGTGTGTGTGTGTTTTTACAAATTGTGTATCAAACTTTCAATTACAAGTAGATGTACATACATGTTTTGAAGAGTGAACTGTTATTGCCTGCCAGAATATTAATATTCATTTGATGCAGATAGACAGCTGCGGGTACAGCAGACCCCCCCCCTCCCCAACACACACACACACACACGTTGACGTACACACACACACACACACACACACACACACACACCACAAATTGAACCAGTTCGAGGCAATTTCTTCAAATATGTTCGATAAGCAGTATGATTTATAATTGTGCGTTTTGTAGTTATATTGGATTTCCCTTTGCATTTGATTATAGCTTGATTTCCCATCATATTTATGCATACATTAAATAGAAAAAAATGTGTATTTGGATTTGTCAGTATTCATGATTAAAAACATTTCTGAGCAATAAATTATTTTGATATATACATTTTCTTTTTTCCATTAGCAATTCGCTGCTAATATGCTAGTCTTGTTTGTCTCTGTGTCCCTACCGTTGTTTGTGTGTCTGTCTGTCTGTCTGTCTGCGTCTTTCTCTGCGTGCGTACGTGTTTGTGTGTGGGTGTGTGGTAGTATATGTTTTTGTGAGTGTGTGTGTTTGTGTGAGTGTGTGTGCGTCTTTATGTTTGTATATATGTGTGTGTGTGTGTGTGTGTGTGTGTGCGTGTGTGTGTGTGTGTGTGTGTAATGAGTTTGATTGAGATAGAAAGTTGAAAGAGAGAGAGGAAAAAACAATCACTTTACACACACACACACACACACACACACACACACACACACACACACACACACACAGTTATCCCGAACATAGCCGGAAGCACTTTAGCCCAACGCATGAGTCGATGTTACGGAAAAGATAACTAACCCGTGCAATACGCTCGATCTATTTTTGGCATGGGGATTTCCGCAGCTCTGCACAAGATCGGAGGTCAAGGCCGTTCTAAATGCAGGAATCAGAGTTCACAGAGTGACGTCGTTCCATTCTACTTGACCCATGTAAACCTTGACGCTATGACAAGCGTGGGGTCGGCATGTCAATTTGAAAGTTCGAATTCGTTTCAAACTCTGTCAGTGACCACGAACGCCCAAATAAGAGGGTCCAGGACTCCCACTTTGAATTTTTAGAGGGTCCTGTGACCCCATCAATGGAGTTTTAGAGGGTCCTGTGACCCCCTCAATAGAGTTTTAGAGGGTCCTTTGACCCCCTCAATGGAGTTTCGGAGGGTTCTTTGACCCCCTCAATGGAGTTTTAGAGGGTCCTTTGACCCCCTCATTGGAGTTTTAGAGGGTCCCAATAGCCCGGGACAGCTGCTGTGTACTTACAACACATGATCACGCATAGTTTGGAAAAAAGTGTCTTTTTTTTGGTCGAAATAATTCAGGAGAGCATTTTCACAATACCTTTTTAAGTGGAACACAGCCACACAGCTACACACACATTCACACACCCACACACACTCACCCACATACCTACCAACCCCCTCTCCCCCCCCACACACACACATGCCCACACACACACACACACACATACCCCCCCCCACACACACACACATCCACCCACACACCTACCCACACACACACTCACATACACACACACAGACACACCCACACACATACACACACACACACCTACCCACACACACACACAAACACCTACCCACACACACACACACACACACACACACACACACACACACACACACACATACATACACACACTCCAAAATGAGACAGATGCTGTTGACATTGAGCGTGTAGAAAGGTGTGTTTTGTGTATGTCCCTCTTTGTAAAGAAAAGATATATTATTTTGATGTTTGTGACGGGAAGAGGAGGGTGGATTCTTGAACCCGCCCCCCCCCCCCCCCCCCCCCAACGCAGTTACAACTGAATCCGCTTCCTTTCAGATATTGTTCCCAAGTAGAATTGTCATTGGTGCTTGCACCAGGTTTAGCTGATAACGAATATTTAGTGCGTCCCGAGACCCGCTCTTTTTAGGTTTGGTGCGTCCCGGGACCCCCTCTGTCAATGTTCAATACGTGTTTCCGGCTTCTAGTGCTTATAGGACGCAGGGACGCACCGTTTGGGGCGCCCCGGTCAGCAAGAGATCGGCGGATCAAAGTGGGTTGGTTGGACAACGTGCTCTCAAGACTCCTGCTGCTGCTGCGTGGCCACAAATAACGGTCAACAGGGGATGTAACTAAGAGAAGAACAGGACCGGTGTAACACGAAATTTTTACTCCACGACAAATTTACTCTGGAGTAAAAATTTCGTACGAAATTCTTACTCCGAGTACGCCTTTCGTACGAGAAAAGAACTGCCCAAGGTACAAAAAAATTACTCCCTCCACGAAATTTTGACTCCCCAAATGTTTACTCCCAGTAAAACATCTCGTACACGAAAATGGAATGCGGGCGAAGGGATAATGCCAATATGTGATCTCGCGCAAACAAATGTCGCGCTACCCTCCCTCCACCCCTTCCACCACCAAAACTAACAGGGACCAGGGGAGTAAAAGTTGCGTACACCTGTCGTTGGAAGTTATCGTGTTATGGGGAGTAGTCTTTTCGTAAAGGGAGTAACATTTTCGTACGACATTTTTATACCGGAGTAAAAATCTCGTGGGAGTAACTTTCTTGTGTTACACCGGCGTGCTATGTAAATTAAGAGTAGTTCTTCAAAACCCATATATAACACTAGAAGGGCAAGGCCTTCAAGACTCACGTTTAAATACAGTAGACCCCCCCCCCTTCCCCCTTTAAAGACCCCAATTTTAGAATCACTCCCTTTTTACATTTAGTCAAGTTTTGACTAAATGTTTTAACATAGAGGGGGAATCGAGACGAGGGTCGTGCTGTATGTGTGTGTGCGTGTGTGTGTGTGTCTGTGTCTGTGTGTCTGTGTGTCTGTGTGTGTGTGTGTGTGTGTGTGTGTGTCTGTCTGTCTGTCTGTGTGTGTGTGTGTGTGTAGAGCGATTCAGACTAAACTACTGGACCGATCTTTATGAAATTTGACATGAGAGTTCCTGGGAATGATATCCCCTGTTTTTTTTAAATTTTTTCGATAAATGTCTTTAATGACGTCATATCCGGCTTTTTGTAAAAGTTGAGGCAGCACTGTCACACCCTCACACACACACACACACACACACACACACACACACACACACACACACACACACACACACACACACACACATACACACACACACACAAACACACACACACCCGTAAGACGCTTTTGACTGTTTGACTTTATTATTCCAACATTTAGGAAAGTACAAAAGCAAAACAACAGTCATACTACACAAGACACATTGTTTTCAGCAGACAACAACAGTCATACTACACAAGACACATTGTTTTCAGCGGACAACAACAGTCATACTACACAAGACACATTGTTTTCAGCAGACAACAACAGTCATACTACACAAGACACATTGTTTTCAGCGGACAACAACAGTCATACTACACAAGACACATTGTTTTCAGCAGACAACAACAGTCATACTACACAAGACACATTGTTTTCAGCAGACAACAACAGTCATACTACACAAGACACATTGTTTTCAGCAGACAACAACACGCGTTCGCGTGATACGCATTTTCCGTGTAATGGTAAACCCTGATAATGTGCATCCTGACATTAAGCATTTTATAGTTGGCTTTTTATATGTTTTGTGTATCTTTGCATGATTTGCCACTTTAATATTACAACCGTGGAACACAAACACCACCACCCGCGGGTTAGGGGGAAGAATTTACCCGATGCTACCCAGCATGTCGTAAGAGGCGACTAACGGATTCTATTTCTCCTTTTACCCTTGTTAAGTGTTTCTTGTACAGAATGTTTGTAAAGATTTTAGTCAAGCAGTATGTAAGAAATGTTAAGTCCTTTGTATTGGAAACTTGCATTCTCCCAGTAAGGTCATATATTGTACTACGCTGCAAGCCCCTGGAGCAATTTTTTTATTAGTGCTTTTGTTAACAAGAAGCAATTAACAAGTGGCTCTATCCCATCTCCCCCCCTTTCCCCGTCGCGATATAACCTTCGTGGTTGAAAACGACGTTAAACACCAAATAAAGAAAAACACAAACACCATCACTATCTACAGCGGCACGTATTTTCTCCTGGGCAATCACCAAAAACAATACTGCATCAGACAGACAAATATCCCGATAGATAACCAAACACACAGACAAATACAAAAACTCACAAACACACAATCACACAGACAAAGAAACCGTTTTACCTGTAAGAAGGTTACTGCTGGGGAACATCGAGCAAGTGGAAAGAGAAAATTATAATCACAAGAAGAAAAATAAACCAAAAGAACTCACACAAAAATCTATTATTTCTGTCTCTCTCTGTCACACGCACAAAGAGAGAGAGAGAGAGAGAGAGAGAGAGAGAGAGAGAGAGAGAGAGAGAGAGAGAGAGAGAGAGAGAGAGAGAGAGAGAGAGAGAGAGAGAGAGAGAGAGAAGGAAGGAGAAAGCGAGAGAGCGAGAGAGAAGGAGAGAGAAGGAGAGAGTTTGACTGGGTGATGAAGTGTGGGCGGAGAGGGGGCAACATAGCTACACTTCCTCTAACCTTCAGATATATATATATATATATATTTATATAAAACATCAGAAATTGTGAAAGAAACAATTGAAAGTTAGCAGAGACTTTCTTCCGAGATTTGTTAAAATCTCTTAGCAGAGAAAGAGAGAGAAAAATGTATCCCTTCACAGACAGCCTTTTGGGAGCATCAGACCCTCCTCAAGGGGGACCGAGATTTACAATGCAAAGTCCCTTTGTGGGGGACGTATCACAAGAAAATCTAGTCCTGAGGAGGACCATTGTTTTAGTACCTTGACCAGACACGTGTTTCGACTCTATTGTGTCTCATCAGTGGTTAGGCGGTACTGATGGCGAGAGTTGTCAACCCATGGTATCCAACTAAGAAGCAAACCACTCTCTGAATGGTAGCTTCTGTTGGCATGGGAGACTACCCTCATCTGACAACCCCAAGGGGATATCTGTGAAGGGAAACACTTTGATTTAAGGCCAAAGTGTGGAATTGATATTTATTAAGAAAGAATTTAGAAATGTAGACAAGTTTTAACCAAGAAATTAGGTTAAAACAAGGGAAGTTTGAAAAAGCCTAAAGGGAGGTAACTCTGTACTAGAGACATATACTATTTATATATATTAAACACACACACACACACACACACACACACACACAGACAGACGCACACACACACACACACACACACACACACACACACACACACACACACACACAAAATTAACGTTTAAATGCAGATCTTTGTGATGATAACTTTTATTGTAAAACCAGTTATATGACTGGAAAGGCTATCCATCCCCTACCATAGTAATAATATCGGGTGGTGCCATACATGATGCACATCGGAACACGTACATCTAGAGCGGTACATTTGGATCGCCCCACAGAAAATCGATAACAAATATTTGACTTGCTTAAGGCCTGAGGACAGGATGCAACATAACCGAACAAATCAGTTGACACTTGACCCCCTTTGTGTGTACACGCAAGCACAAGACCAAGTGCGCACGGAAAAGATCCTGTAATCCATGTCAGAGTTCGGTGGGTTATAGAAACACGAAAATACCCAGCATGAGAGATGTTCAACGTGCGGGCTACTTCACCTGCCTTGACCTCTCACCAATTCATTGTAAAGCGCTTAGAGAACGCCAAGCGCTCTATAAATCTCCCATATTATTATTAGTAGTATGTGAACAAGGACACCGAAGAGAAAACATAAAGTAAGTATGTTGTCTTTCTTTGCGGTCACTGTATTCTCATGAATCAGTTTGACCTTCACCTCAACTACATTCTACACTAGCACTTACCCATTGCTAAAATGTGAAAGTACAAAGAAAACAAACTATAAACAAAACAAAACGAAACAAACAAAAATGGTAAACAGAGGAGGTATTTTGTTTTGAATGAAATAACAGTAACAAAACAAAACAAACAAAACATTCCTTGACGAAACGTGGGCTGATTCCATTGCAATGTAGCGATTTATTTGACTCTACTTGCATAAGGCGCTCGAGCTTGACAGTAGAGGCTGTGCCTTGTGTCTTCCACTAATGATTATGGAGAAAGCATCCCTGAACCAGTGAAGCCTCTTTTAAAAAGGCATTTGCGATGAGCGCAGTGGCTTAGTGGATAAGACATGGGCATCCTGTGCGGAAGGTCGTGTGTTCGAATCCCGGTCGCGCCTGTTTCATTAAGGGTGATGTTTCCGATCTCCCAGGTCAACTTATGTGCAGACCTGCTATAGTGCCTTATCCATCCTTCGTGTGTACACGCACGGACAAGACCAAGTGCGCACGGAAAAGATCCTGTAGTTCAGGTCAGAGTTCGGTGGGGTATAGAAACACAACAATACCCAGCATGCTTCCAGCGAAGGCGGCGTATGGTTACCTGAATGGCAGGGTAGAAGCGGTGCCTGGAGTTTCAGCCCATGAACGACGACGTAGATAACAGGCATTTAGTGGCTTACATAGTTCCCGACCCAACATCATGCACAGTACACCATGGTCCAGCACTGAGTTGTTGTGATTTATTTTCATATTGTTTTGGTCACACAAGGAAACAGCGCTTTCACGAGTATTTAACTCTGCCAAGGCACATCATGGCATGTTTTATCCTTTTATACACCAGGTCCCTTAAAACCTAATCCTACTGTATTCGCATTCAACCACCACAGACAGTCGAATACGTAAACAAGCCCTGTGCCTTATTCAAAACGAACAGAACTATTATGCCATTCGAAACCAACAAACAAAGCTAGTGTTCCGGTTCAAAACAATCAAACAAAACCAGCCGTCCTGTTCGTGCGAAACTAACGACAAGACCAGAGCTAACAACACCATAATGTCGTTCAAAACCGACACACAAAGCTAGCGTTCCTAGTCGAAAATAAAGACACAAAGCCAGCAATGTCTGTGCGAAACTAGCTGCCCATCCCTGCCATCATCATCATCGCCATGTCGTTGTCTATGTTGCCCGCGCTGTTGCCGTACAACCCATCGCCCCGGGCCGGTGCGTTCTGGTGGCGACAAATGTTGCGACACCCGTCAAAACAACACACGTATCCGCGACGACAGGCCTTGATTGCGTCACATTCGTTGTGTGTCTCCTTCTTGCGGTTGTTCCACATCCCACCTCCTGCACAGTCGGGGTCGTTGCAGTATGCTGTAGACACAAAGAAACGCACATTACATTGGTCAGTTGAACCACATCCCACCTCTTGCACAGTCGGGGTCGTTACAGTATGCTGTAGACACAAAGAAACGCACATTACATTGGTCAGTTGAACCACATCCCCCCGCCTGCACAGTCGGGGTCGTTGCAGTATGCTGTGAACACAAAGAAACGCACATTACATTGTGCGGTTGAACCACATCCCCCCGCCTGCACAGTCGGGGTCGTTGCAGTATGCCGTAGACACAAAGAAACACACATTACATCGTAACATATGGTTTCCACTGGTACACAGCTGTGGAGAATAACCCAGTGACGTGACCAAAGAACAAACTATCAGACACAACAATTCAGCAACTAAGCTATCAATCAATCAAGCAAGCAATGGTCTACTCACCAACAAGCAAGGACCCTGGCAGAATGGCAGCGTCCAGAGGCACGGCCTTCATGCAGATCATGCCACACGCGTCGGCACAGCACTTGGCTCCTGGACATAGAGAGAGAAAGACGATTTATTTTGATGGTTTATTGTCATTAGCTAATAAAAGCCTTGT
>NC_090260.1:11695594-11713094 GCF_037325665.1 Littorina saxatilis
GAACGCATAAAAAAATAAAAAAATAAAAGCTGCTTCCTATATACCTATAAAGGAGTGTACCTTTAAGCGTGTCTCTAGCTTCTTAAAGGGACAGCCATGTCATACTGGACACAGTTCATGACTTCGTTGACGTATCACAGGGCGTCAAAGCTTCCCTTCGTGTTATTCAAGTGTCTAATTTATGCTGGCTTGTGTGTCTGTAGTGGGGTTATATGTCGTTTGTTGGTCTCTGGGCAAGACCCTTTTTATGGCTGGAGACAGTAGGAAGGGGGTTTACAGTACTATTTATGTTCTGTGTTGTTGAAAGAAGGCCATTGTGTTTTTGTGGTAATACGATGAAAAGAAGAATGCGGGTGAGTGCCTCCAAAACTCAAAAACAATGTATATGGTAACAAATCACGATCATTATACACGACGGTTCCTAACACATAGCGACGGTCTCAATGTTGGGGTAACTGTATTCTTGATGAATTTCATGTTTTTTTGTTCTTTCGACTAAGTAAATCATTATCCATGAGAAATATTGTATTGAATACGATTGACAAAACACACCCCACTTCGTCAACATCACGGGCCAAAGAATTTAGACACAGCCATCGTCGAACGCTGAAGAAGAATCTTAAACAGAAGATTGACAAAACATGATTTAACATTCGTTTATCTTTTTATCCATACCAAGAACGAATATAAACACCTTTTCACAATAAAAATGATCAATGTTTTCCTTCCCACGAGTTACACCAACATTCCACGACGACGTCGGCATGTTTTATGACCCGTCGCGTATAATGAACTTGATTTGACACGATATATACATTTTTTTGTTTAAAGTTTTTGAGGCACTACCCCGTATTCTTCTTTTGATCTTATTACTGGAAAACATTTGTGAGTGAACATGAAAGTCGGACTGTTTGAACCTACAGACCGAACACTGTGTGGAATGATCACGAACAAACATAAGTTAATATACACCAACCATGAAGATATTTGCGGAACTCAATCACACTTGAAAGTGGCGCGCAAGATTTATCAACGACATGCTGGCAATCCTCCATGGGGAATGACCTGATCCTGTCTGTAATTGTGTTCTTCAAGTCGCTGATCGTTTAATTTTTTTTAAATTTTGTATGCTAGGTCCTTCAAATAACACCAACAGTAAACATCTGCAGAGTGTAAATCTGGTGAGAAAGGCTACTTCGTAGTGTCAAACCTCGGACTGTGAAGTCAATTCCCAAATTTGGAACTTTTTTGGAACGAACGTAAAAGTCAGAACATTTGACCTACAAACTGGAAACTGTGTGAACTGGTCATCTCTCATCTGAAATACACCACTTATTTAATAATTTGCTCAACACGTGTAAGGCCTAAAAAAAAAATAGGTGTGGTTACGGTAACCCGACCTACCCTATTTTTAGGGGCCGACCCTATAACTTTACAACAACAACAACAACAACAACAAAACCGAGTGCAGAAAACGCAATGAAAGCGAATTAAGCGCTCGAGTCGCACACTTATTTCCCTGTCAAGTAGGTTTAATTCGTACACATTAGAAAAAAAAAGTTTTAAAAAAAAGTGATTGCCTACCTTCCTACCCTATTTTTTTTGGCTATGTTACCCTAACCCTGCCTATTTTTTTTTTTGCCTAAAAGATAATAGCATATTTATGCAAATTGTGGGGGTCACCATGTACTAAGTGTCTTAGCCCACTATGTCCTATCACTTTAAATGAGAACGAGTTGCAAATAAATGTCTTAGCACTCATCTCCCTGGATGTGTTCGGACTATATATGTCATACCACTTAACGTGTGCACGTGATTGGAATAAATGTCTTATCGTTTAACCAGTACACGTACACACAGTGTTATTCTAAATCATGTGCTAACTTACACACGCTGACGGAGGTATGTTATGACGGAACTGTGAAGCATTTTTTTATTTTACATCTAACAAGCCTTTTATCTGACATCGTGAAGACACGTAGCACCGTGTGCGTGAACTATAAATGTCCAAGTCGCGATTTTTTTTGCCACTTGTTGGTTATTGTTGATCGAATTTCGACTTCACAATGAAATTTGTTTTGTTAATAAACGTATTGAGGCTAACCTTCACTGCTCCTGTGTAATTTAATTGCGGCTGCGATCAACCAGTGCACGCACAGCGCTGTCAAACACACAGTGCTAAGTTTGTAAACTCCAAAATGACACCATGCGTCTTTGAGCTCAAATTGCAAACAAACGGAACAAGCCAGACTATTCCGGTTTTTTGCCCATAATGAGCAATTGAACAAGCTTTACGTTGGTACAAAAATCACTCCTGTAACTTTTTCCGATTTTGAGATATTAAATTTTAAACAATGTTAAGTTATTTTATTCCGTGAGTATATCAGACACAATGCGTGTTGTGGTGAATACACACGGGCTGTAAGGTGGACCCCCCACCCCCACCCCACCTTTTAAGACCTCCAAAAATCTGAGAAAATTAGGTCTTAAAAAAAGGGGGGGGGGGTCTTAAAATAGAGGTAAACTCACAGAGGTAATGAACAGGTAATGAACAGAAATACTGGGCGGGGATATAGCTCAGTCGGTAGCGCGCTGTCAGCGTGAGTTCGTCCCCACGTTCGGCGAGAGATTTATTTCTCAGAGTCAAGTTTGTGTGCAGATTCTCCTCGGTGTCCGAACACCCCCGTGTGTACACGCAAGCACAAGACCAAGTGCGCACGAAAAAGATCCTGTAATCCATGTCAGAGTTCGGTGGGTTATAAAAACACAAAAATACCCAGCATGCTTCCCCCGAAAGCGGCGTATGGCTGCCTAAATGGCGGGGTAAAAACGGTCATACACGTAAAATTCCACTCGTGCAAAAAACACGTAGTGTACGTGGGAGTTTCAGCCCACGAACGCAGAAGAAGAAGAAGAACAGAAATACTGGAAAAGTCAGGTTCTAACAAGGGGAGTCCTTCAATTTGGAGGCGGGGGCTTCCACAATACTAGCTGGAGTATGAAGCTCACTCTGGGAACAACATATTGAGGTCACAAGCAAAATGATAGTTGGAGTGCATGTGTCAACGGTTGAAAAGTCCGCATGTTTCAAAGTCCGTTTCGGATTTCTTGGAACTTGTGTCCCTGGACCCTGTGTTTCGGGAGAGAAAGTCTGTAAGACTGTATTTTCTTGCAGTCAATTTTTCTTTTACACGGGTTACTACGCTACTGGATATTTAAGCGAAATAGACGAAGAAAAAGAAAAAAAGAAAAAGAAAAAGAAGAAGAAGAAGATCTGAGAATACATTAACACCGACATATATGCACAGGCAGTGTATCATGCAATGTAAAGATCGATGTTTTACAACTTCTCTTGATACTATTCCATGACTTCTCAAGTCATGTCCAGTCGAGTCAGATATATAGAGAATAGGGGAGACCGGGGCTAGTCCGCCTACTTTTATGCTTTCGGTAGCATAACTGGCGAGTTTGATGAACTAGAAGACTGAGTGTAGCCTATGCGATGGTAAACTTTGTCTGTCTGTGCGTGCGTGCGTGCGTATGTATGTATGTGTGTATGTCTGTGGTAGAAACTTTAACATTTTTGGCTAAACACCGAAATACTCATTTCACGTGGTTAATTTTCAAGCACCATCTTCAAATTATTGAAGCAATGATCAACATTGTGTCGGCATGTGCGTAGTTAAAGCGTGTATCCAAAGAAAACGGGTGGTGGGGGGTTTTGAAGGGGTACAAGCAGTTGACTGATTTGTGTCGTGTTTGGCATGTAGACGGCAGGTCAGGTGTCAAGATCAGGTCAGGGGTCGCGCGAAGGATTGTGGTCCAGTTCTCACCTCGCCGATTCGCCGGGGAAGACGATTTCATGTTGTTCGGTTTCTAAGCTCCAGAAAAGTAAATAAAGAAGATACCAAAGGGAGATTTCCTACAATTTGATCTGCACAGCGTGTTTCCAATGTCCACGCGAGGAAGAGCTGTCGAAAGCGCGGCAGTCAGTGTCGATCTTGCAGCCGTATCCCGGTAAGTTCAGAGACAGATCTAGTGTCTCCCACTCTGATAACGTGTCACCTACTGTTAATTCGTTTTGTTTTAATTTCTTTTTATTTCAGCAGACACGGATGTCAAACACAGTGCTAGGCAGTCACCTCTAGTGAAATGAGTTGATCTAAAGTGCCTGTAATGTTTGGATGTCTTTGCTCGTGGTTCGATTTATGTGAATTTCAAGACTTGCAGTAGAGTCTCAAGTTAAGTTTACTCTGCCCGAAAAAAACTGTCCACCATTTACTTGAACATGCAGATATAAGGAAACGGAATGAATCTGTTCTCAAAGTCAAAATGATCACGATTTTTTCCTCAGATTCAAAACATGCACTGTCATGGTTTTGTCTGTACAATTTAGTAAGTCTTAAGTACTTTGCAACAACTTCCTTGAACGTGAAAGACAGTTTTTGAATGCTAGATCTGTATCGCGTTTCATTCCAGACTCGATCCTCTCTTTGATTGTAGATCTACTGTTTGCTGTTTACGCACTATCATATGATTCGCTATGTAACGTTTGGTAAGCTTACCTTGCCACAGCTTTCTTGTCTTTGTTGGCATTTCTGGCTGTGTTGACCGTCAGAATTATTTTAAGAACCAGGCTGCTGCAGTCGACATGTTTCGCATATATTGTAGGGTTACCATGCTGCATAGGTAAAGTGGCTTGTATAACCTGACTATTCTGTTTCAAAACACTGTTTATATTTGTGTAGGTTGTAGTCATCATAACTAATCGCATTTTGCCATTTGTTTCAGAAAGGAGGTTAACCTACAACAAGATCGACGCTATGTCAGATATATGCCTCAGCCACATGAAGACTTCCGAATTTAGATCTACTCGGCATGGTGACAAGTCTTGATGAAAAGTATAGGACTGAGGACAGCAGTGGAAAAAGTGCCCACATGGCAGGTACCTAACCTATTACCCTAGTCATTTTATCTGTTTGCCTTCTTTTGAAAATTATACATGGAGTTGATATGATGCGTTAGTTTTAACTGTGTGTGTGCGTGTGTGTGTGTGTGTGTCTGTGTGTGTGTTTGTGTGTGTGTGTGTGTTTGTGTGTGTGTGTGTTACGGAGTGAGTGAGTGTGTGTTTCTGTTTGTCTATTTCTTACGTGAGCCTTGAAGGCTTCGCCTCTTGTTTATTTTAGGCCTACATCAAGACAAATGTGTAGCTGATATCAATGTGCAGACAGTTTTTATGTGCGCATGAACATTTGTTGTACATACTGCTTTAAAGGCATATGTACGCGCTCCCGTGTTTACAAAGTGTAGTTTGCCCACAATCGATGTCAAACGCACCATAAGACCATATAATGACGATACGTCACCATGCGCGGACCATAATACATGCATTACAGCTTGTTCTAGCCTCTGAAAAAGTGAGGATGTCAACAAAGCCGCGGTGTTCTCTCCCTTGCATCAACGTTACATGTGTTGCCAAATCTATAAATAGGACGATCCAGATCAAAATGAAAATTAAAATATCTCAACATTTAAGGGGTCCTAGACCACAATATTTTGCAGGGAACTTAATTTAGTCTGTCTCCAGCTGTTGGTAAAGCAATTAGCGTGTATAGTCATCGAGTACATATGGCTTTAAGTAGACCTACCCTAACGTAGGCGAACTTGCAGGGTGGGGCAAGTCCGCCGCTCTCATCCCATAGTAGTAGGTACAAGACTAGTAGTGGACAAGCTTTATACACACACGCACGCACGCACACACAGTCTGTCAAACAAGCACCCGATCAGTGGGAAAGCTTTTTTTAATTCCCTTCAATATTTAGGTTCAAAAATGCCAATGACAAAATACAAAAGAATGTCGAAAGAATGTAACACAAATCGGCGTCAGTCTTTTTTAGACATGAATCTGCAATCTTTACCATCGAGAATCAGTAGATGGAGTCACCATCAGAGTCACAGTTATGGCAGATGTAAACTGGACTGTTTCCCACACCTGCACATTCTTCATGGCGGACTTGCCCCATGACAAATAGGCGGACTTGCCCCCGCACGGGCAGGCAACTCTAGTGCCAGATAGCGAGCACAACATGGGAAGGAAGAAGCAAAACTTTCGTCAGAACTCGACCTTAATTAACGCACTTTCACTCGACACCAAGACTAAGTATTTGTTCTCAGAGGTAATGCATCAAAACCTAAGTCAACTCCTATGCATTCATGTTACAAAAATGAAGAAAAACACTTTTTGTGACCTGTACTCACGATATATGGGCGCGCAACCTCTGAACTTCTGCAGGATATGGCGGGAAGAAGGGACACCACTCTCACATGGTGTGAATGACTAAAAGGTGGCAAACGTAAGAATAAACAGACAAAGACGGATGTGCCCCGGGGGCGGACTAGCCCCGGTCTCCCCTACTACACGACTTGCTGTGTGATACCAGACAAACACAATTTTTTTTAAACTATATTGAAATGCAAGCGGAAGCAAGCTCTTCAATATTTGGAGAAAAAAACCGAGTGTTAACTAGGTATCACACAGCAAAAATACGCCATGTAGGCTTAATTCTGCTAATCCAACATTCTGTACTTGTGTGCCTCAAACCTCCGAACACACTCTGTCCAAATTGAGGACGCGTCCTTTGGAATCTATAGATCTCCCAAAGTGAAATCTATGACGTCAAAAGCAATATAGTGAAAATGACGTCAAAGGTGAGAATTTTAGCGTCACTTGTAAGTTACAACATTCTGACGGAGCAAGCAACAAAGTGTTTCGAGAATGAAATTTGTCTCGGTGACTTGCTCATCATGGTAAATTACTTCCCTGCCAGACTGCAGTTTGACCCTACTCGCATTTATATATTATATGCACACGTGTGAAGATATGAGTTATTTATGACATGGGTGGTCGGTCTCTCTCACGCATGTATGATGAACTTATGAATTCACCACCAACGCGCTCAAAAGCTGGGTAATTATGCAAGGTTAGGAGTTCAAGTCAGAGGTTTCAACTTTGACACGGAAGGAAATACACTGACTCTCCCTCTGCACGTCTCGGCTCATCTTCATGACATGAAGTTTCAGGCATGCTGAGTCAGCGGGTTTCGTTGTCTCTGTCTCAGTCACTCCCTTTGCATGTATCCCACTCTGACTCTCTTTTTATATTTAGTCAAGTTTTGACTAAATATTTTAACATCGAGGGGGAATCGAAACGAGGGTCGTGGTGTATGTGCGTGTGTGCGTGTGTGCGTGTGTGCGTGTGTGTGTGTGTGTGTGTGTAGAGCGATTCAGACTAAACTACTGGACCGATCTTTATGAAATTTGACATGAGAGTTCCTGGGTATGAAATCCCCGAACGTTTTTTTCATTTTTTTGATAAATGTCTTTGATGACGTCATATCCGGCTTTTCGTGAAAGTTGAGGCGGCACTGTCACGCCCTCATTTTTCAACCAAATTGGTTGAAATTTTGGTCAAGTAATCTTCCACGAAGCCCGGACTTCGGTATTGCATTTCAGCTTGGTGGCTTAAAAATTAATTAATGACTTTGGTCATTAAAAATCTGAAAATTGTAAAAAAAAAAATTTTTTATAAAACGATCCAAATTTACGTTTATCTTATTCTCCATCATTTGCTGATTCCAAAAACATATAAATATGTTATATTCGGATTAAAAACAAGCTCTGAAAATTAAATATATAAAAATTATTATCAACATTTTTTTTTCGAAATCAATTTAAAAACACTTTCATCTTATTCCTTGTCGGTTCCTGATTCCAAAAATATATAGATATGATATGTTTGGATTAAAAACACGCTCAGAAAGTTAAAACGAAGAGAGGTACAGAAAAGCGTGCTATCCTTCTCAGCGCAACGAATACCCCGCTCTTCTTGTCAATTCCACGGGCACTGCCTTTGCCACGGGCGGTGGAGTGACGATGCTACGAGTATACGGTCTTGCTGCGTTCAGTTTCATTCTGTGAGTTCGACAGCTACTTGACTAAATATTGTATTTTCGCCTTACGCGACTTGTTCTCTCTTGCGTCTGTCTGTCTTTCTCTGTCTCTGTCTCTTTCTCTCTGTCTCTTTCTCTCTGTCTCTTTCTCTCTGTCTCTTTCTCTCTGTCTCTTTCTCTCTGTCTCTTTCTCTCTCTCTCTCTCTCAGCTCTCTTTTTCTCTCTCTATCTTTCTCTCTCTCTTTCTCTCTCTCTCTCTTTCTCTCTCCCTCTCTCTCTGTATGTCTCTCTCTCCGTCTGACTATCTGTCTGTCTCTCTCTCTGCCTCTCTCTCTCTTCCTCTATCTCTCTCTCTCTTTCTCTCTCTCTCTATGTCTGTATGTCTCTCTTAGTCTCTCTCCCCGTCTGTCTGTCTGTCTGTCTGTCTCTCTCTGCCTCTCTCTCTCTCTTCCTCTATCCCTCTCTCTCTCCCCTTCTCTCTCTCCCCTTCTCTCTCTTTCTCTCTCTCTTTCTCTGTCTGTATGTCTCTCTCTGTCTCTCTGTCCGTCTGTCTGTCTGTCTGTCTGTCTCTCTGTCTCTCTCTCTGTCTCTCTCTCTGTCTGTCTGTCTGTCTGTCTGTCTGTCTCTCTCTCTCTCTCTCTCTCTCTCTCTCTCTCTCTCTCTCTCTCTCTCTCTCTCTCAGTTTATGTGTACAAAGCATTTCGGCTACGTAGTGTTGTTATGTCTTAGTTCATGTAAGCCTACGATGTATTTTATATGAAATGTAATGTCTTAGTTCGTGTATGATTTATTCCATTTGATTTGTGTGCAAATGTCATTATGTCATGGTATATATCAGGGATCGCGCTAGCTTTTTAAAAAACGCGAAAGTCATACGCAACGAAACGAAAAAAACGCGTCACGGACCAATATTTTTGCGTACTACGAAAACACGTACAGACACAAACAAAACACGCACGAAAGACTTAAAGACACTCCTTACCTAAATACGGCGAGTTTTCCTGTCGAACTCCGCGCACGCCTGTCGAATAACACCCCTGCTGTCTCCAACCTTCGGGCCTTGCGAGTTTGTTTCCCGCTCTAATACGACTAGACACACTTTCCGCCTTTTGGAAGCGCGAGATGGGAGAGCAGCTAATGTCTGTTTCATTATCCGACAAGACATTATCTGGTAATACCCTCGTTACGTTCGTTTGCGATACTTCGATGCAAAAAGAAACGGACTTTAGTTTTGACGCGCAGATTTCATGTGTGTCGTCACTTCTCGAGCCCTATAGTCAGTTTCAGGATCGGGTGATTATTAAGTCAGAGCAAAAGCGCTGCGTGAAGACAAGAAAAAGTTACAATATTTTTGCGTATGGCTTACGCGGCGCGGTGAAAAAAACGCGTCACTGCGACTTTTAAAATGCGTCAAATACGCAAAAATCGTGCGTAAACGCGATCCCTGATATGTTCACCCCCCTCATAAGGGGCTATGGCCTAAATGAGTAAACAATCCAATCCAATCTCTCCCCCTCTCTCTCTCCTTGGCTGCTTACTTAAAAAATATGTCTTGAGGTCAAGGGTGCCTGCAGTTTTGCCCGACCTTTGTAACCTGACATCCAGACGTATTCCTTCCGCTTCAAAGCTTCTTAGTGTATGAGTTTCTGTCGTGAAATCTTGTTTGGTCGTCTGATTTATCCCTGTCTCGCTTGTTTGGGGTTACAGTAGAAACCAACCGTATCATGACGCAAAACACTTCATGCGGGGTGGGTCCGTAGCTTTTCATGCGGGGAGGGGGTAGAAACAGGCTTTGAAACCACCTCTTCGATTGACGATTCTGAGTTCGGCAAAGAATTTGTTTTCATCTCCAAAAGTCAACTTTGTGGAGACTCTTCCAGGTGTCTTCTTACTATTATTCGACTGCGTTCGATATTCATGGCCGTCATATCGTCAGGTCGGTGGCTGCCATGAAGTCCGCAGTCTTCTGTAGTTCGGCAGCGGGTCCCCAGAGGTTGGTGCCCAGGCTGGTGTCTTCCGGCCAGAATTGCTCTCGTGCTGTCTCTAGGTGTGGGCAGGTTTGTAGAATGTGCCTTCCAGGTGTCTGAACACCCACGTGTGCACGCATACGCACGATAACGATCCCAAGCTAACAAACATAGTCTTAAGGTTTGGGAAACACGAAGAGACACATGCAGGGAAAAGAAAAAGAAAGAGTAGGTGATGCAAATATTAAGTTCCTTTTCAGCTTACTTTTCATCAGACACTGAATGAATGCAAGCAGCCAAAGTTTGCGCGTTGCTTTTTAATCTGTTTAAACTGTCTGCTATGTTCAGCCCAGACACTAAGTAATACATAGCACCTCGTTACTTCACCCCTGACGGTGTTTTAATGTTGTTACTGTTTAAAACGTGTATACAAGAAAAATAATAAAAACACGCTTTATCCAACGGTGTTCGCTTTGGCATTCTGTCTAAGGCTGATTTTTTTATTGATTTTTTTTATTATTATTTGTTTTAATTTTTATTTTTTTTACTTATTGTTAACCTATTTGACACTGTGGGACCGATGCAACTTTGTTTCCTTCCTCCGTTTACATGGTGGTCTTTGTCTTTAAAACAAATCTACAGTAAGGTCAACCACTAAAACACCAGCTGATGTCTTTTCGCACTGGTTGCTTCAACTGTCTGAGGAATGTGTGAATTGTCTGCCCTAACACTGACTTTGTGCAAGTAATCGTTTTGGGACCGTGAAATAATGCGCTTTATGGCGTAGTGCTCTAGGGTAACTAAATCATTGTTAGTCATCCACCCCCCGCGGGTTAGGGGGAAGCATTTACCCGATGCTCCCCACCATGTCGTAAGAGGCGACTAACGGATTCTGTTTCTCCTTTTACCCTTGTTAAGTGTTTCTTGTATAGAATATAGTCAATGTTTGTAAAGATTTTAGTCAAGCAGTATGTAAGAAATGTTAAGTCCTTTGTACTGGAAACTTGCATTCTCCCAGTAAGGTAATATATTGTACTACGTTGCAAGCCCCTGGAGCAATTTTTTGATAAGTGCTTTTGTGAACAAGAAACAATTAACAAGTGGCTCTATCCCATCTCCCTCCCCCCCCTTTCCCCGTCGCGATATAACCTTCGTGGTTGAAAACGACTTTAAACACCAAATAAAGAAAGAAAGAAAGAAAGTTAGTCGTCCCATAATGTTTATGTTGTTGTCCTCTCAAGCAGTGTGCACTTTGACTTTGCTGCAGAGAGACGAACACAAAACTTTACTTTTTCCAATTTGTCGACAGTGTCACACTGGTACCTTACCACCCGGCACGTTTTGACTGCAGGGCAAAATGTGTGGCTGACATGGTTTGGGAACGTCGTGTGTGTGTTCTGTGTGTGTGTGTGTGTGTGTGTGTGTGTGTGTGTGTGTGTGTGTGTGTGTGTGTGTGTGTGTAGGGGGGTGCTACTGGAAAACGTACCATATTTTCCATCCAATACGATTTTATGAAAAAGCACATATTGGGCTACTCTTTAGTATTAAGGTGCAACGGGTTTGCTGCTAAAATGTTAGGGAACAGAGACCTTAGAACTAAGCACGGTGTCTCCTGTAAAGACAGTTGTGTTCACTATAATATATCTGATCTGCCCAGGCATTTACATGGGATAGCCTAAGACTACAATTGAACATAATTATGTTAAAAAAAAAATTAAAAAAAGTTATTTTTTAAACAATACCCTGAATGCTTCCAATACAAACTGGGAAATACTATGAATTAAATTACAACAAAAATTCTTATTCATAAAAAGTAGCAGTCTGAATGGGACGCAATCAGGATGTTGATGTTTTGGTATTTGTCCAAGTGGATGGACAGCGTTATCCCGTGTAAAAGCCTGCCTTGATGTGTGATGGTGAGCCACATCAAAGACGACGTCGACCTTTAAAATAATTTGTTAAAAGAGTATTCTAAAATGTTCTTCACGCCATTGTTTTGTAGGACGAGCGATATGTGTTTCAGCCTTAAAGCGATATGTTTTTCAGCCTTAAAGCGATATGTTTTTCAGCCTTAAAGCGATATGTTTTTCAGCCTTAAAGCGATATGTTTTTCAGCCTTAAAGCGATATGTTTTTCAGCCTTAAAGCGATATGTTTTTCAGCCTTAAAGCGATATGTTTTTCAGCCTTAAAGCGATATGTTTTTCAGCCTTAAAGCGATATGTTTTTCAGCCTTAAAGCGATATGTTTTTCAGCCTTAAAGCGATATGTTTTTCAGCCTTAAAGCGATATGTTTTTCAGCCTTAGAGGGATACACTGACCTGGTCGTGTTGGAAGAGATTGTTGCTGCATGATTTCACTAATTTTACGAATCTTGGGAATCCGCTATGCCTTGTTGGTTTAAGCGTGTTTTATTCAATTTCTCATACACACGTTTCAAACAATAACAACATTAAGAACGTTAACAAGCAGATTGCTTATGGACACGTTCTTGAAATGATAATCAATACACATTCCGATAGCAAAACATGGCGAACAAGTAATAGCTTCAACACTTATCTTGATAACCTTTCATTATATTTTATACAAATAAGATGAAGAGAGAGACAGAGCGACAGAGAGACGCACATGGTACGATTAGCTCCAAAACGCGCCACAAGTATGGTAATTAATTGAATCAAAGTGAGTGGACGCGTTTCTAGGCGCTTCTTGTCGCTGATGTTGGAAACAAAAATAGTAAGCCTACAGAGGCGCCGCCTGGCGGCTAGACGGGTAGCGCCCTCTATGACGCGACGAGCTTGGTAACACTCACACGTACACACACGCCATCTTGTATCAAGGGAAGTAACCCAAACCAAACCCAAACATGAGAGTGTCCTTTCTTTGTTTTGTTTTCACGAAATTTGATTAAGTTTCCAATACAATTTCTCTTGCAAAGGGAAGGCAGTCTTCCTACGCAGGAGCATTATTTGCAATTCCGAATCTTGTGATATAACTTCGGAAGTGATCTGAGGGCCTTTTTTTTCTGAGGTATTATCACTTTAAAGCTACCAGAGAATAAAGAGCCCAGCTGTTTTCGCAAAAGTTTACAGTCATGCGAAAGACAAATGACGTCAGGTTCAAATGTAGACATATATTTCCGAGTGTTTTCCTATTAAAAATGTTGACATATGTCTTCCTCGGTATGCCGGATGAACGCGGGGGAAAAATGGTTCAAAGGTGGATGCAGCGCCTATAGGCTGTTGATCTACTGGCCGATGTGAATGCATGATATATTGTGTAAAAAATTCTATCTCACACGGCATACGGGCTTTGAACTTCGGATATGGCGCTATATAAATACCCGTTATTATTATTATTATTATCATAAGTCACAGCGGTAAAGTGCTCTCTCCTTAAACGAGAAAAAATAACTATGCTAGCATGATGTACTATACACACGAAAACTATGTTTCATATATCACTGACATAGTTAACGTGACCCGAGCATGGGGTTTTACACGGACTACCCCTGCTATATGCGCTATCAACTTGTCTTGATCATGGCTTAGGTTTCCATTGCATAGTACTACAGTCCAACTTGTCTTGATCATGGCTTAGGTTTCCATTGCATAGTACTACAGCCCAACTTGTCTTGATCATGGCTTAGGTTTCCATTGCATAGTACTACAGCCCAACTTGTCTTGATCATGGCTTAGGTTTCCATTGCATAGTACTACAGCCCAACTTGTCTTGATCATGGCTTAGGTTTCCATTGCATAGTACTACAGTCCAACTTGTCTTGATCATGGCTTAGGTTTCCATTGCATAGTACTACAGCCCAACTTGTCTTGATAATGGTTTAGGTTTCCATTGCATAGTACTACAGCCCAACTTGTCTTGATCATGGCTTAGGTTTCCATTGCATAGTACTACAGCCCAACTTGTCTTGATCATGGCTTAGGTTTCCATTGCATAGTACTACAGCCCAACTTGTCTTGATCATGGCTTAGGTTTCCATTGCATAGTACTACAGCCCAACTTGTCTTGATCATGGCTTAGGTTTCCATTGCATAGTACTACAGCCCAACTTGTCTTGATCATGGCTTAGGTTTCCATTGCATTGTACTACAGCCCAACTTGTCTTGATCATGGCTTAGGTTTCCATTGCATAGTACTACAGCCCAACTTGTCTTGATCATGGCTTTGGTTTCCATTGCATAGTACTAAAGCCCAACTTGTCTTGATCATGGCTTAGGTTTCCATTGCATAGTACTACAGCCCAACTTGTCTTGATCATGGCTTAGGTTTCCATTGCATAGTACTACAGCCCAACTTGTCTTGATCATGGCTTAGGTTTCCATTGCATAGTACTACAGCCCAACTTGTCTTGATCATGGCTTAGGTTTCCATTGCATAGTACTACAGCCCAACTTGTCTTGATCATGGCTTAGGTTTCCTTTCTCAAGGGCTACATACACCTGACGACAAGCTCGGGGTTACAGACCACACGCCCATAGAGAAACGCACAACGAGGACAAAGACTAGTGTCCGAAACTTGCCAAGGGTTCAGTGCTGACCCGTGTTTCACAGCCGGGACTTTTGACGTTATTATTATATGAAGTCTTATATCGCGCGCGTATCTCCAGACTCGGACTCAAGGCGCAGGGATCTATTTATGCCGTGTGTGATGGCATTTTTTTTTGCACTTATTTTCGTGGACAACACCCGGAACTGACAAGTTGAAAACGATAGCCATTTGTCTTTCTGCGGCTTTTTTGCTTTGAGCTTCGCGCTATAACGTAAGAACAGTGACGAGTACGAGAAAGAATCATGAAAAGACCAACGACATTACCGTACTCACGTTAAGGCACACTCCTTTTACGTTAAGACAGTTCGTCTCTCCGTCTCAGATGTGACCCGGCTTTGACTTGGGATAAGATCATCCCTCGTCAAGAACACATAACAAAGTTCCACACCCTGACGGTTTGCTCTGGTGAGTTGGATTGGGGGGGGGGGGGGATTTATTTCTTGAAAAGCAACAAGAGCCTTTTTGTAATGTACCCCCCCCCCCCCCCCCCACCAAAAAAAAAAAAATGAAATAACAAAGTTTGACACCCTGACGGTTTGCTGTGGCGAGTTGGATTGGGGGGGGGGGGGGAGATTTATTTCTTGAAAAGCAACAAGAGCCTTTTCGTAATGTATCCCCCCCCCCCACACACAAAAAAAAAATAAAAAATAAAAATAAAAATAAAGAAATAAAATCCACTGTGCACTGAGAGCACCCAGGCTGTTCACGTTTGGTATGTGACCAAGTGGAGGGATGGTCGTATCCCATGTAAAATCCTGGTCAGATGAAGACGGTGAGCCCAGCTGGTTGCACGGGCAGGACTCATCCTGAACTCAGGTCAAAATGAGTTCGGATCATTCTCTCCCTGACCGGACGCTACAGTCCTACGCGAATCTATCAAAACACAAATACAGAGTTATCTCCCATATGGTTTTTGCGAGCACTCATCTAAATTTGAGATCAGTGTTCGCGAGACGAAAATGATTGCAGATTGGCCGACTTCGACAGTGATCTCCGTTCTGTTCTTCACAGTTATCTAAACAACGAAGTGACTGTGGTAAGATGAACAAAGTTAAAAAAAACAAAGGATTATTGTACTCACCGATACAAAGACGACACCAGACTTCACAGTTATGATAAAGACATCGTTCTAAGGTCAAAACAAGTCGAAATTTTGGGACTGCTGCCGGAAGGAGACCGTAATATATGGTTTCATCACTGTCAACTGGTTACAGAAAAAATCGTCTGCTCCAGTGAGCGCCGAAACCAAACGGTTGATTATCACGTGACACTTTTGCCATATTTAGAGTTGTTTGCACAGTAAATACAGCCGCGAAAAATAGCTCGCTTGAAACTGTCTTACATATCAATTCCTTTGTAATTTAAAAATTACAAAACACCATGAAAAATCATTATCGACGATCGCGAATCTGCTTATATCAATAATACATTACAAAAAGCTCTAAATATGTAAACAAATCGGTTTCCTTGCCAGACAAGGAAACTCAAGGCATCCTGTCAGGGAGAAAATGAGCCGAACTTATTTTGACCTGAGTTCAGGATGGGGCAGGACTGTGCCTTTAATACCAAGGTCACGACCCAGGTTGACAGAACGACATTTCGACCCTGAGGTCTTCTTCAGGACTCATGAAGGACGAGACAAAATGACAAAAGACGAAGTAAGACAATAGCTATACATGTACCTGTAAACATCTGGTCTTAATATACACAGTAAGTCGCAGCACACCTGGGCCGCAAATGAAACTAAGTTAACTTATCATCCTAAATCTCAATCCAATGTACACCAAATAATTATTATGAAGTAAACTGCTAAAGCAATTTAGGAGTTATTATCATTTCATTGGGTGGCATTGTTTTGGGTCACCTTGTAGAAAGTAGGAATTGTCCCGCGTAAAAGTCATGTACGACCTGTGGTGACTGACACAAAGGGTCGCGCGGAACGTCAGGTACCTTTGTGTGTGACATTCTTTTCAACAACAATATTCACGTTGAGGTCAAGGCCAGAGAGATTGTGTTTCCTTTCAAACATTTCCTCTCTGTGTGTGATGAATCAGCTCTGTCCCATCAACACTTATTTCCGTGTACAGTCGACCCTGCCCTGGCGACCATCTCTCCATAACGACCACCTGCCCACAACGACCGTCCCAACGGATCTCCGGCGAGGTTTTCTTCTATATAATTCACCTTTCCATAGCGAACACCTGCCTACAACGACCGTCCCAAAGGATCTCCGGCGAGGTTTTCTTCTATATAATTCACCTTTCCATAGCGAACACCTGCCTACAACGACCGTCCCAAAGGATCTCCGGCGAAGTTTTCTTCTATACAATTCACCTTTCCATAGCGAACACCTGCCTACAACGACCGTCCCAAAGGATCTCCGGCGAGATTTTCTTCTATAAAATTCACCTTTCCATAGCGAACACATGCCTACAACGACCGTCCCAAAGGATCTCCGGCGAGATTTTCTTCTCTAAAATTCACCTTTCCATTGCGAACACATGCCTACAACGACCGTCCCAAAGGATCTCCGGCGAGATTTTCTTCTATATAACTCACTTTTTTATAGCGACCACCTGCCTACAACGACCGTCCCAAAGGATCTCCGGCGAGATTTTCTTCTATATAACTCACCTTTTTATAGCAACCACCTGCCTACAACGACCGTCCCAAAGGATCTCTGGCGAGATTTTCTTCTATATAACTCACCTTTTTATAGCGACCACCTGCCTACAACGACCGTCGCAAAGGATCTCCGGCGAGATTTTTTTCTATATAACTCACCTTTTTATAGCGAACACATGCCTACAACGACCGTCCCAAAGGATCTCCGGCGAGATTTTCTTCTATAAAATTCACCTTTCCATAGCGAACACATGCCTACAACGACCGTCCCAAAGGATCTCCGGCGAGATTTTCTTCTATAAAATTCACCTTTCCATAGCGAACACATGCCTACAACGACCGTCCCAAAGGATCTCCGGCGAGGTTTTCTTCTATATAACTCACCTTTTTA
>NC_090260.1:11718094-11724137 GCF_037325665.1 Littorina saxatilis
GGCTGCCCTCGCTGCTGCATCAGCTGCTGGGTTGATGTGGGACGTTGCTGTTGGAACTGCTGATGGGATGCCGTCGGAGGTTGCTGTCGCATCACCTGTTGGGTCGCCGTGGGCTGTTGCTGCTGCTGCTGCTGGAATGCCGTGGGCTGCTGCCGCTGCTGCTCGAGTTTGAGTTGAAACAAGCGCGGCATCTGTTCTGGGGTGACTCCAGACGGCTCCTGTGTGCCTGTTGACACGGCGGTGTTCGTGGCGCCACCTGCCGTCCCCGCGAACACTGTCATCAAGTCCTCGATAGGGGGAGGCTGCTGCTGGTCCGTGGGCAGACCGCCAGTGATGGAGGAGCCGGTTAGCTGTGGGCCTTCAGTCCCATTGCTCGCTCCTGATCCTGCGGCCCCCCCTTCTAGAGTCGGGTAGAGGTCGGGTCCTTGCTGTCCTGACGGCTGGTCCACAGTTGCGGCTCCTGGCGGGGGCTGGAAAGGGAAGGGGGACAACGGAGGAGACGACGTCCCCGGCTCTTTGTTCTGCGTGTTTTGCAGCAGCGGGGGTTCTTGCTGCACGTTGGCGCCGGACAGCAAGAAGTTGGCTTCGAGGCCGGGGTCCTGGTGCGGGCCTGTCTGGCCGTCCAGTCCAGTGAAGTTCAACAGCCTGTGACCGGACTCGCTTTGGTGCTGCTCCTGCTGCTGAAATGCGGTGGCTAGTTGCTGCTGCTGCTGAAGCTTCTCTGTCGCGGCTTGTTGCAGCTGCTGCTGAAGCTTCTCTGTCGCGGCTTGTTGCTGCTGCTGCTGAAGCTTCTCTGTCGCGGCTTGTTGCTGCTGCTGCTGAAGCTTCTCTGTCGCGGCTAGTTGCTGCTGCTGCTGAAGTTTCTCTGTCGCGGCTAGTTGCTGCTGCTGCTGAAGCTTCTCTCTCGCGGCTAGTTGCTGCTGCTGCTGAAGCTTCTCTGTCGCGGCTTGTTGCAGCTGCTGCTGAAGCTTCTCTGTCGCGGCTAGTTGCTGCTGCTGCTGTTTCTGCAAGAGCTGCTGTAGCCTGAGCCGCTGATTTGGAGTGAGGTCTCTCAGCTGTTGAGGGGTCAGCATGGCGATGATCTCAGAGGCTGTCGGAGTGGCCGGCCTGCTAATGGAGGTGGCGAACTGTGGTTGGTTCCCTTGGTAAGGGGAGGGCGCCACTTGTTGCAAGCCAAGCTTGAAGAGAGCTGAAACAATGGTTTAAAGGCCTGTTGGTGCGTAGAGAATCAAATAAAGTTTACAAGAGATTGGAGAACGTGATTGGTTGTGAGGGGGAAACAGCGGGTTGGTTCCCTTGTTAAGGGGAGGTCATCGCTTGTTGTAAAGAGTTGAAACCAGAAGAGGACAGTGAGATGAGAGCTTGTGGGGCTTTCAGAAGACAGTCTTTTACTGGGTAAAAAGGGGGTTACTGCTCCGTGCAAACTCGTTCTGAAAAAAAGCTCTCCCCAAAAAAAGACAATAAGATTATCAAGAGCAATTAGAGGCGTTTTCGGGGGGGTGTTGTTACGCGCTGACACGAGACGTAGAAAGTGGGATAAGAGAGTGTGAGTGGTTGACAGGAGGCACTCATTACGTAAGGGGAGGTTTCCGCGTGTTGTGAGCTAAGCTTGAAAAGAGCTAGAAGAAAAGAAATCCGGCGAGATTGGAGAGTTTGAAACAGCTAAAACCAGAGAAAGGCACCTAATGTGTGAGGTTGTGGTGAGGACATCAGTCATGCCTTTGGAAAAGGACACCTCATCAAAGTCTACCTATTTCAACATTCCAGCAAAGAGACATCTCATCAAAGTTTACCTTTTTCAACATTCTAGTAAAGAGACATCTCATCACAGTCTACCTATTTCAACATTCCAGCAAAGAGACATCTCATCAAAGTTTACCTATTTCAACATTCCAGCAAAGAGACATCTCATCAAAGTCTACCTATTTCAACATTCCACCAAAGAGACATCTCATCAAAGTCTACCTATTTCAACATTCCAGCAAAGAGACATCTCATCAAAGTCTACCTATTTCAACATTCCAGCAAAGAGACACCTCATCAAACTCTACCTATTTCAACATTCTAGCAAAGAATCATCTCATCAAAGTTTACCTATTTCAAGATTCCAGCAAAGAGACACCTCATCAAATCTACATTTTTCAACATTCTAGTAAAAAGACATCTCATCAAAGTCTACCTATTTCAAGATTTTAGCAAAGAGACATCTCATCAAAGTCTACCTATTTCAACATTCTAGTAAAGAGACATCTCATCAAAATCTACATTTTTCAACATTCTAGTAAGGAGACATCTCATCACAGTCTACCTATTTCAACATTCCAGCAAAGAGACATCTCATCAAATCTACCTATTTCAACATTCCAGCAAAGAGACATCTCATCAAAGTTTACCTATTTCAACATTTCTGCAAAGAGACATCTCATCAAAATCTACATATTTCAACATTCCAGCAAAGAGACATCTCATCAAAGTCTACCTATTCTAACATTCTAGCAATGAGACACCTCATCAAAGTCTACCTTTGTGGACCTTCCAGCAAAGAGACACCTCATCAAAGTCTATCTATTTCAAGATTCCAGCAAAGAGACACCTCATCAAAGTCTATCTATTTCAACATTCCAGCAAAGAGACATCCTCATCAAAGTCTATCTATTTCAAGATTCCAGCAAAGAGACATCTCATCAAAGTCTATCTATTTCAAGATTCCAGCAAAGAGACATCTCATCAAAGTCTATCTATTTCAAGATTCCAGCAAAGAGACACCTCATCAAAGTCTATCTATTTCAAGATTCCAGCAAAGAGACACCTCATCAAAGTCTACCTATTTCAAGATTCCAGCAAAGAGACACCTCATCAAAGTCTATCTATTTCAAGATTCCAGCAAAGAGACATCTCATCAAAGTCTACCTATTTCAACATTCCAGCAAAGAGACATCTCATCAAAGTCTACCTATTTCAACATTCCAGCAAAGAGACATCTCATCAAAGTCTACCTATTCTAACATTCCAGCAAAGAGACATCTCATCAAAGTCTACCTATTTCAACATTCTATCACAGACACATCTCATCAAAGTCTACCTATTTCAACATTCCAGCAAATAGACATCTCATCAAAGTCTACCTATTTCAACATTCCAGCAAAGATACATCTCATCAAAGTCTACCTATTTCAACATTCCACCAAAGAGACATCTCATCAAAGTCTACCTATTTCAACATTCCAGCAAAGAGACATCTCATCAAAATCTACCTATTCTAATATTCCATCAAAGAGACATCTCATCAAAGTCTACCTATTTCAACATTCCAGCAAAGAGACATCTCATCAAAGTCTACCTATTTCAACATTCCAGCAAAGAGACATCTCATCAAAGTCTACCTATTCTAATATTCCATCAAAGAGACATCTCATCAAAGTCTACCTATTTCAACATTCCAGCAAAGAGACATCTCATCAAAGTCTACCTATTTCAACATTCCAGCAAAGATACATCTCATCAAAGTCTACCTATTCTAACATTCCAGCAAAGAGACATCTCATCAAAGTCTACCTATTCTAATATTCCATCAATGAGACATCTCATCAAAGTCTACCTATTCTAACATTCCAGCAAAGAGACATCTCATCAAAGTCTACCTATTCTAACATTCCAGTAAAGAGACATCTCATCAAAGTCTACCTATTCTAACATTCCAGCAAAGAGACATCTCATCAAAGTCTACCTATTCTAACATTCCAGTAAAGAGACATCTCATCAAAGTCTACCTATTCTAACATTCCACCAAAGAGACATCTCATCAAAGTCTACCTATTCTAATATTCCATCAATGAGACATCTCATCAAAGTCTACCTATTTCAACATTCCAGCAAAGAGACATCTCATCAAAGTCTACCTATTCTAACATTCCAGCAAAGAGACATCTCATCAAAGTCTACCTATTCTAACATTCCAGTAAAGAGACATCTCATCAAAGTCTACCTATTCTAACATTCCAGCAAAGAGACATCTCATCAAAGTCTACCTATTTCAACATTCCAGCAAAGATACATCTCATCAAAGTCTACCTATTCTAACATTCCAGCAAAGAGACATCTCATCAAAGTCTACCTATTTCAACATTCTATCACAGACACATCTCATCAAAGTCTACCTATTTCAACATTCCACCAAAGAGACATCTCATCAAAATCTACCTATTTCAACATTCCAGCAAAGAGACATCTCATCAAAGTCTACCTATTCTAACATTCTATCAAAGTCTACCTCCGCACACTCGTGAATTACCAAGCGGCTGCAAATACCCAGTCGTGGTTTATTTTTCAGTAATCAACTCGTGGTCATTGTTTAAGCTCTGTACCTCCATGGTAATATAATCCCAACCTCCAAAATAAACTGTTTAGCTCTTGTGTGAATTAATCATATTTAAACTATGTACCTCTGTGGTGACATAATTACGACCCCAACCCGAGCTGTATCACGCTTGGGTCTATTATATCTCTTCAAACTGTGTACCTCTGTGGTGAGATAATTAACAATTAACCCCAAACCAAAACTGTATAGTTCTAAATTGGGTCTATTATGTAGAGGTTACATGCCGAGTCTCAGTGATTATCAAAAATAATGGTCGAAGTTTGCGGATCATGAAAAATGCGAGCTTTAGCGAGCTTTTTCATGACCGCGAACTGAGACCATTATTTTTTATAATCACTGAGACGAGGTGTGTAACCTCTTTATTCCTCCTTTCTTCAGTTATTCAAAGAAAAGAGGAGTTTTTTTGCGAAAGTTTGATCGAATCCTATTCTTTCAACCAGTCAACCTGCGCAGGCGATCGATTAATGCGCGGTTGTATAGTTCCGTGCAAATCATTCCATTCTGTTAACACTTCTTGTCAGTTTTCCTATTTTGGGCTAAAATCAAGTACACAGATATGCTGTTATGGTTTGGTATCGCTTAGGATAATGTTTTTTCGTCAAATGGGACTAGCAGACGAACTTTTGCACCCGTGTTCCAACGTTAAAAACTGTATGAAGTTCAGTTTTCTGGGGAAAATAGTGTATGAAACCCCTTTATGTTGTTTAAATTGATGAGATGTGTGCATTTGGTTGCGTGTGATCTGTTTATTAAATGAAATATTGTTGAAAACTGACCGTCGGATTGCAGTCTGTTGTCGAAGGAACTGAGTGAAAAGAAGGGGAACTACTCTTGTCGCTAGACAAAGTATGAGTTACTTGCCTTGGGAAATTGCTTGTGATGAACGGTTTGAGCACGGCAGATCTAGATTCAGAAAACAACCGAACTCATGGATTGTATATGGAGATTCATGTGTTCAGGCCTGTAGTTGTTAATTTAAATGCGGTATGTTTGTATTGTTTGCTCCAGAGATGTATACTTCGTACATTAGAGCGTTCGGAACTTTTCAGTCGCAAAAAGTAGTACCGAAACAGAACAACCTCTCAACCCATTGCACTATCGAGGATTCAGGCTGTTGCTGGGTCGTTATTTGTTTGGTTGCTGGGTCATTATCGAAAAATAACTACCCCTACAAGTTTACAGAGGTAAAGAAGCAGAGGGGGGAATAAATTTCTACTAATACAACCCCTAATCAAAACGTTGTAGCTCTTAAACTAGTACCTCTGTTGTGACATAATTAACAACCTCCAAAATAAACTTTATAACTTTAGACACTTTATGTCTTTAAACTATGTACCTCACGTATTGTCTGTCACGCTGTAAGTTAAATGTTTGCTTTCTACTATGATGAAGTGGTGGACATGGGTAAGTATCGTGGTTGACAGCAAACAGCAACGGCTGTCAGAGAGAAAAACGTACTTGTCAACAGACATATTGCCGTCGTGTCTCTCGTCTGACAGTTGTCCACAAAGACCAGTTTTTAGGAAGAGGAAGTCAGGGCAGACATGTTGACACAAATAGTACATTCTATAGTAGCTGAGATTAAATATGGGGAGAGAGGAGGAGAGAGAGGGGGGTAGAGAGGTTACAGAGGGAGAGGAAGAGAGACGGGGAGAGACAGAGGGG
>NC_090260.1:11724337-11726837 GCF_037325665.1 Littorina saxatilis
GAGATAATTAACAATTAACCCCAAACCAAAACTGTATAGTTCTAAATTGGGTCTATTATATTTCTACTAATACAACCCCTAATCAAAACGTTGTAGCTCTTAAACTAGTACCTCTGTTGTGACATAATTAACAACCTCCAAAATGAACTTTATAACTTGAGACACTTTATAACTCCTGGGTCCATTAAACTATGGGTCATGGGTCTTTAAAATATGTACCTCACGTATTGTCTGTCACGCTGTAAGTTAAATGTTCGCTTTCTACTATGATGAAGTGGTGGAAATAGGTAAGTATCGTGGTTGACAGCAAACACCAACACAGCGACGGCTGCCAGAGAGAAAGACTTATTTGTCAACAGACATATCGCCGTCGTGTCTCTCGTCTGACAGTTGTCCACAAAGACCAACTTTTAGGAAGAGGATGTCAGGGCAGACATGTTGACACAAATAGTTCATCGTATAGTAGCTGAGATTAAATAGGGGGAGAGGAAGAGAAACGGGGAGAGATAGAGGAGGGAAGAGGGGGGAGAGAGAAGGAAGGGAGAGAGAGGGAGGGAAAGAGAGAGGGGGGAGAGAGAGAGGGAGGGAGGGGAGAGCGGGAGAGAGAGAGACAGAGAGAGAGAGAGACAGGGAGAGAGAGAGAGAGAGAGAGAGAGAGAGAGAGAGAGAGAGAGAGAGAGAGAGAGAGAGAGAGAGAGAGAGAGAGTGCACCGCATTCACATCGGCCAGCAGATCGCAGCCATTTCGGCGCATATCCTACTTTTCACGGCCTATTATTCCAAGTCACACGGGTATTTTGGTGGACATTTTTATCTATGCATATACAATTTTGCCAGGAAAGACCCTTTTGTCAATCGTGGGATCTTTAACGTGCACACCCCAATGTAGTGTACACGAAGGGACCTCGGTTTTTCGTCTCATCCGAAAGACTAGCACTTGAACCCACCACCTAGGTTAGGAAAGGGGGGAGAAAATTGCTAACGCCCTGACCCAGGGTCGAACTCGCAACCTCTCGCTTCCGAGCGCAAGTGCGTTACCACTCGGCCACCCAGTCCTTAAATTAAGCCTAGGGCAGAACCGCGCGAGGTGACATGCGACTCATCTCGTGGTGGAGGGTCACAAATGTACACGCAAACCGGGCGCAACCTTTTACAGACAGCTTTTAAATTATATAACTTACTCTGCTTACGCACGCTAGTGCAGCGACAAATTCATGCAACAAAATACAGCAAGCAAGCAACTACACACCACAGCCGTACACGATCATGTGTCCGTCATGACACTAAAACATATGTTACCGTCGTGTTGACTAAATAATATTATACCACAGCCCTTCTCGTGTAGACGATTCAACACACGATCTCAGATTTGGTCAGACTTTTACATTGGGAAAAAACTATCTCCACTTGGACACATACCAATAATCAACATAATCTATGCTTTCTGTGAAGCGTTGGAATTGTTTGAGGAATTGAAGGCGCATGGGCGGGGATATAGCTCAGTTGGTAGCGCGCTGGATTTGTATTCAGTTGGCCGCTGTCAGCGTGAGTTCGATCCCAGGTTCGGCGGAAATTTATTTCAGAGTCAACTTTGTGTGCAGACTCTCTTCGGTGTCCGAACCCTCCCCCCGTGTACACTACATTGGGTGTACACGTTAAAGATCCCACGATTGACAAAAGGGTCTTTCCTGGCAAAATTGCTTAGGCACAGTTAATAATTGTCTACCTATACCCGTGTCACTTGGAATAATAGGCCGTGAAAGGTAAATATGCGCCAAAATGGCTGCAATCTACTGGCCGTATAAAATTTCATCTCACACGGCATCACTGCAGAGCGCCTAGAACTGTACCCACGGAATATGCGCGATATAAGCGTCATTGATTGATTGATTGATTGATGCCTTCTCGCGAAAACTGTCAGGCTCACCCTATCGGATCTGACCATGCACCGGCACGGTTGGCCTAGTGGTAAGGCGTCCGCCCCGTGATCGGAGGTCGTGGGTTCGAACCCCGGCCGGGTCATACCTAAGACTTTAAAATTGGCAATCTAGTGGCTGCTCCGCCTGGCGTCTGGCATAATGGGGTTAGTGCTAGGACTGGTTGGTCCGGTGTCAGAATAATGTGACTGGGTGAGACATGAAGCCTGTGCTGCGACTTGTGTCTTGTGTGTGGCGCATGTTATATGTCAAAGCAGCACCGCCCTGATATGGCTCTTCGTGGTCGGCTGGGCGTTAAGCAAACAAACAAACAAACAAAAATCTGACCATGCTTTTACACGAAATCAGACCATCCCTCCATTTGAACTCACACCGATAATTAAAAGCATGACTGTTTTTATTTTATTTTATGGATTCATTTCACAGATTGCCAGTACTGTCCGCTAAAAAATTAATTCTGTAAAAAAAAAATCCCAACCTGCACAAAAGGCACTCAGGTTGTTGATTGTTGGTATGTGTCCGAGTAGATTGGTGATATCATCCCCTGTTAGAGCTAAAGCAAAT
>NC_090260.1:11736837-11739337 GCF_037325665.1 Littorina saxatilis
TTACATTCAAACAATACAGTTTTATTGAATTGAAATGAATTCAAAAACGCTACACAGCGTTCTGTCTAGTTATTTGCACTCCACACAGCGTTTTCAGACTCGCCACATGCAGCTGAAACAGAAGTGATGTGCATGAGGAAAACGTTACAGAGCGTTTTGTCTAGTTTCTTGCACTACACGCAGCGCTCGCTTCAAGAGACGACAAGAACGGAGTCTAACTTGCAATCGTCCCCCTAAAAGCCCAACATTGAACGCACTGCTTTCCTTACTCCCGGTGTTATCCGTTTCTTTTCTTTGCAAATTCTCCAACACTGAGAATATTGCAAACGGCCAATCCAGAGGACAGTTTCTATATGGTAGCTGCTATGGAAAGTGGCTCGCTCATGAGGCCTGCCAGTCTGATATAGTAAGATAGAGTTGTGTACCGAACAGACAAAGACAGCAGAAAGAACAAACAATTCGCGCATGCAGACACAGAATGACGTCATATAGAAAGCAATGCTTCAAGAGATACAGACTGTGACGTCAGTCGCACATACCAAAACGTCATTCGTTGTTGTTCGGTCACTTCCGTCAAAGAAGTAGATCTCTACACAAGCATGGCTGATGTGGTTAGCCTTGTCCAAGTGTGAGTGGGCAAAACTTGTGTGTTTTCTTCTCTGTTGAAGCTGTGGGACATATTTGCTATTCCGACTTGGTCGTGGGACAGGTGTACTGTCTGGTTACTTTGACTTTAAACAGCTCAAACACTCGCCACGTGCAGCTGAACCAGAAATGTTACACAGCGTTCCGTTTGGTTTGTTTGACTCCAAAGTTTACCATGTGAACTGAAAAAAGTAAAACAATCAATCAATCAATATGAGGCTTAGGCCTATATCGCGCGTATTCCGTGGGTACAGTTCTAAGCGCAGGGATTTATTTATTTTTTATTTTATTTTTTATTTTTATGCAATTTATATCGCGCACATATTCAAGGCGCAGGGATTTATTTATGCCGTGTGAGATGGAATGTTTTTACACAATACATCACGCATTCACATCGGCCAGCAGATCGCAGCCATTTCGGCGCATATCCTACTTTTCACGGCCTATTATTCCAAGTCACACGGGTATTTTGGTGGACATTTTTATCTATGCCTATACAATTTTGCCAGGAAAGACCCTTTTGTCAATCGTGGGGTCTTTAACGTGCACACCCCAATGTAGTGTACACGAAGGGACCTCGGTTTTTCGTCTCATCCGAAAGACTAGCACTTGAACCCACCACCTAGGTTAGGAAAGGGGGGAGAAAATTGCTAACGCCCTGACCCAGGGTCGAACTCGCAACCTCTCGCTTCGGTCTGGAATAGCATTAACTGCTGGAGAGACGATGAACAATAAGGCCTAAAAAAAAAATAGGTGTGGTTACGGTAACCCGACCTACCCTATTTTTAGGGGCCGATCCTATAACTTTTTATTGCATTTGTCAACAACAACAAAACAAAACAAAAAACGAGTGCAAAAAACGCAATGAAAGCGAAAGCGCCCGTGTCGCACACTTATTTCCCTGTCAAGTAGGTTTAATTTGTACACATTAGAAAAAAAAGTTTAAAAAAAAAAGTGCCTACCTACCTACCCTATTTTTGTTGCCTATGTTACCGTAACCACACCTATTTTTTTTTTTGCCTAATGACCAACCAACCTCGGACTCCACACAGATGTGGCAGACTCGCCACATACAGCTGAAACAGAAGTGATTTACACAACAGAAGTGATTTACACAACGTTCTTTCTGGTTCCTTGGACTCAGTAAAAGGTAACAAACTTGGTTCGGTCACGTGTAGCACTAACATGCTGAAGAGACGATAAACAATATTGTCATCATTTCCACAACTTTTCATTCAGAAGCACCTGGGAAATAAATGTCATGTTCCCCAGGCAATAAATCCCCGGTTACCATAGTTGCAGGAAGCAGGTTATACATGGATAATCAAAAGAAACGCTCGAGGATTCTTCGGCTCTTTTCATTGGTGTTTCCCCAGACCTAAACAGACGACACGACAATCCTTTGCAAAGTTCCAAAAACGAACTGGCAAACTGGCAAAAGTAAACACAAAACAAAACTACTTCATGAAAGGTCATACATTCATCAAACACAAATGAAACCTAGCGATATGTTTTGTCTTCTTACAGAGTCATGGAGTGCGTGTATCTGTGTTTCGATACACAGACGTTCGGAGAAACATGAACGTCAAGTTCAAGTAAAACGACCCCTGACACACACATTTGACCCGTGCACAAGACGTTGTATCGATAAACGAAGCACAACTAAGAAACAATAACAAAAGCAAAGAAAATACCAATTCAACAAGATATGGAAAAATCTAACAAAGCCGAGCAAGCAGAATGACAGGTCTAATGAAAAACAAAGAGGTACTGCGTCGGAAACAAGGTCGCTATTCTTTCCTTCGCTGCACGACACAAATCTTCTGTGACCTTTGAGCCAACGTAGCTTCCACAT
>NC_090260.1:11744337-11759337 GCF_037325665.1 Littorina saxatilis
CCGTCGCTTGCATCTGTGTGTGTGAGAGTACCACTTATTAACAGCTATTGTGTTTTCAGCGTAGCAATAGGGCCCGATATTTAGACGAGACAAGTATAATGCCGACGAGTCGAAGACGAGTCGCATTATACTTGTTCGAGTCTAAATATCGGACCCTATTGCTACGATGAAAACACAATAGCGTTTATATAGCTATTCTGACATTAAATTCTGTTTTAGAATCATGTTTTTGTCAGCGACAAGTACCAGAATGGTCCATGTCGTTGATTGCAGACGACGGTTCCCTTTCCGCATGAAGCCACGGAAATAACCGAACATTGAAAAAAACCCGGACATGTATTACGGAGAAAACTCGAGATAACCGGATGCTTAGTATTACGTCAATATGTTAGGAATCATATGACGTCATGACGTATCATGCTTGCCTACGTAGATTGTATACATGTTCGAAAGTCTGACTTCTGTTGGGAATTCGCGTGGTGAAGACAGCGGTAAATCTGTAGATGATAAGAGAACAAAGATTGTCTCAGAAGAAACGACGAAATGTTTCAGACCGGTAACTTCATTTCAACATTGCACTATACAATGGACGTTCTATGTGACAGGAGAGTTTGCTGATTTTGTGTTAAACATTGGAGAGATCGTCTGCTAGAATCCGAGATAGGTCGCTTCAGATTGCAGCTTCTGGAAATTTGCAAGGTTTGTTGCCTGTTAAAGAACTGGATTTTACACGTAAAGTATGTCATGTACAGTAAGCAACAACAAAAACACACACAAAGCAAATGGCATCGTCTGTCGACTAGTCACAGAGTGACAGAAACAAACCTGGCGAGGTATGCGTGTACTTTATACACGTGGAAGAAACCGGAACCATGCGTCTTTGTTATTGCCGATATCGTTTGGATATCGGCAAAAATGGCCAACTTTCGTAGCGTTATGCTTTGATGATCGGAAAAGGGATGTGTGAGACCATCCAATCACAGCCCTCGAATTCCCCCACGTGTCCATCAGAATAGCTATATATTTTTAAAACGAATCCGCTGGAGCATTCTATCTTATTGTATGATCATTTCTTCGCGTCTGTCAATGAGAGAGAGAGGCAGAGAGAGACTAAAATAGTGACAGTGAACAGATGTGAGAACAAGAAAATAGTGGGAGGTCAGAGGTATTCCTGTAGCGCTAGCTCTTCTTACCTCCAGCAGCTTGCCAATATGAAGCCTGTTGATCTGTGAAGTAGCAGCTCCCATGGAGTTCACACTGGTGATGTTAACGGTGACGTTGGCCATGAACTTCCTCCCGAAGCGGTAGCCTTTGTCCACGTCGTTGTCCACAGTGATCACAGTCTGACCGCTTCCACACTGGATGTTGGCCATCTTGTAACTACGAGGTATGATCCAAACAAGATGATCAAACGTGATTTTCGCGAAGACTGTTTGGCATAACCAGCCCAAAGTTACAGGAGCCATTAGAACTGCGCTCTTCCTTCAACGATGCTCGTTTGAATATTACATTTCCCCGACATGTCTGTTATCATTTGCTAACAGTCAGCATATTAAAAATAACTTATAATATACGTTTAGTTATTTGGAACTAAAAACGGACTTTCGTATACCAAAACATAGGCCTAAGCATTTCATGCCGCTACCGGATATTTTTAATCAAAGAAATGAGTAAAACTGGAGTCGAAACTATTGTTGTATGGATATGGGATCGCCATTGGACAAGCAGAAGCATACGTGTGTGTGTGTGTGTGTGTGTGTGTGTGTATGTGTGTGTGTGTTTGGGGGTGGCGGTGGGGGTTGCACAACACTTCTTTTTTTTCATACACAAACATACACACGCGCGCGCAAACAAACGATCGAATGAACGAACAGACGCACAATTACACACGCACGCACGCACACAAACAGGCAGGCAGGCAGGCACGTAAACACTAACACACATCAACACCTACACACACACACAAACACAATCACGGGCGCGGCACTGTTTTGCGTAGCTGCCCAGGGCAGAGAGGAGCTGCCCAGGGCAAAGGGTTGAACCTCGTGCGAGTACTTGCCCACGGTGAACATCCCGAGATCCCAGATTAGTGTTTTTTTCTGTGGAATCATCTATCCATATCGACCGCATGTCGGGCGTGACCTTTTTACATTTAGTCAAGTTTTTTGATAAATGTCTTTGATGACGTCATATCCGGCTTTTCGTGAAAGTTGAGGCGGCACTATCACGCTCTCATTTTTAAACCAAATTGGTTGAAAGTTTGGTCAAGTAATCTTCGACGACGCCCGGACTTTGGTATGGCATTTCAGCTTGGAGGCTTACAAATTAATTAATGAGTTTGCTCATTAAAGTTGTCATTAAAATCGATTTTTCGCAAACAGATTTAAAATTGATTGCATCGTTATCTTCATCACATTTTGAATCTAAAAATATGGTACATATGTCATGTTTACTCTTAAAATGTGATCACAATTACCAAAAATAATTAGTACTACGATTAAAATGTCAGAAATCGATTAAAAAAAAATGATTTCATCTTATTTATCGTTTCCTGATTCCAAAAACATATAACGGTAGATATGATAGGTTGTATTCAAAACAAGCTCAAAGAGTTAACACGAATACAGAAAAGCGGGCTTTCCTGCTTAGCACAATACGCTACCGCGCTATTCTGGCGTGTGCATATCACCGCGTTTTGCACGTGGGAGGTGAGCGATTTCCTTCTCGCGGGGATTGACGAAGCTGTACTGTCTTGGTGAAAAAAACACAGTGCGTTTAGTTTCATTCCGTGAGTTCGACACCTTGACTAAATGTAGTAATTTCGCCTTACGCGACTTGTTGTTCTGTCTTTAAACCTGCTGCTCTACCCGGTGTGCTCTCACACCGCCCCGTCCCTGCACTCACTGCTCCATTCACATCTGAATTTCGTTCCGCTGCTAGACTTGTCGATTTTACAGACGCTCCAGGGAGGGATGTCGGGTCGCTGCGGTAGGCTACCCTCGGAAGATGACACTGCACTTCTGCTGAGTCACTTCGACGGTGTTCAGTAGTGGGTCTGTCCCGAGCTAACGGACGCTGCCCTCTACCTACTATGCCCCCTACTAACGACATTGACTGTTAAGTCGCGGAGCCAGACTAAGTGAGCGTCCCCTCCAGAGAGCAGACCGCCACTACGTCCCTCCGTCGATACCCCAGAACGTCACACGTTGAAGACTGACAGCAGAACTACTATTCAGGAGGGGATGGAACAGGAATACTGAGACCAAGATTACCATGAGAGCTCCGGGAATTAAGGGCCACAAGAGTAAGGACAGTTTATAATTGTGGATGATTAATGAGATCAGGATGATTATAATGATGATGCTATGGATTTTCAATTTGGTTTGAGACTACGTGACAGGGCAGCACTTTACGCTTGCTGTCATAATACGTATATCGTGGTGTCAACCAGGCCCGAGAACTGCCGCACCTGCGGTGTTGGTCAGGTAAACAGAACCTGAGCACCCTTAAAGTCGCATTCGTTAAGTGATTTTTTTGGTTGATCTGTGTGTGTGTGTGTGTCTGCATGCGTGGATTGGTTTGTTTGTGAGTGTGTGTCCGTGTGTGTCTATGGGACTATGCCCTGTTTGTGTGTATGTGTTTATGTGACTATGCATGTGTGTGTGTGCGTGTGTGTGTGTGTGTGTGTGTGAGTGTGTGAGTGTGTGTGTGTGTGTGTGTATGTGTGTGTGTATGTGTGTGTGAGTGTGTGAGTGTGTGTGTGTAAGCTTGGTGGTTGTGTACGTGTTGGTTTCTGAGAATACGTACGTGTGTTTGCGCGTGTGTGAGTGCGTACATGCAAGCATCAGTATGGGTGGTTGTTTTACTGTGAGTGTGGATGCCGCTTACCTGCACGGAAAAACGTGGTAGTTGGAGAGAATGTCCTGCTCCCCGTTGGCCGGGAAAACGGTGAGTGCGGGACTGACAGTTTGTTCGTACGTGCACGTCGCTCGCTTTTCTGATCACAAAGTACACAGGGACATGTCTAGGCGTTGGAGATGAAGAGTATTGATAGAACTAATAGACGATTATGGGAAGTAACTCCGTCGGGTTTGTATGGGTTGTGGACGAGTTACGTACCTTTACGGCAGACAAACAACGAAGGGGCCAATCACTAGTGAGGAGGGGTCCGCCGGAAACACGTGGAGACACGCACGGAGGTATTTTTGGAATTTGCGTTTGAAAGAAACAAAGGAGACAATTCAGCTCTGATCCATCTTTGACTAACCATTATGCGTAAAGATTTTTGAAACTTGCTCGTTTTGCAAAATGAGCAGATATACTGTTTGTGTATCACAAAAACAGAGAACATCAGGAAGGAAGTCAAATAAACGATGGCAGGTTGTCAACATACCACATATCTGACCAGCGGCACCATAGCCCACAGATGTGCACTGACACGTCTCGTATCGGCAGGAAGCATGAAGCACACATCGTCTGTGTTTACTCTGGCTTCCACAATTGTCACCCACCGGTTTTCCTGCAACATAATGACATCACCTGCCATTACCTGATGTGACACATGTTAGTTCAGTATAGAACCTCCGTTTTGAGACACCCCCCCCCCCCCCCCTCTCCTCCCCCAATTTAAATCTCGCCCCGCCCAACCCTAACCCCATTATAAAGCCTTACTTAGCCAGATTTTCTGTTCATAACGAACTAATTCACTTCAATGTTAAAGGTCATAGAGTGACGGTTCCCCTGTGTGTGTGCACATGTTACCAACATTGACCGTTATCGTTTTGAACGTACTTATAAGAAGCATGTGCTAATTTTTATGCAAGCTATGTTTACATTGGAGACAGTTTAGAGGGCCAGGGAATAATGTCGGGACTCACCACAGCGCCCTTTGTCCATGATGTATCCCGGTAAGCACGTGCATTTTCCAGGACTGCCTGTGCACTCTGTGTTCACTCCGCATTGCGACGTGTCGGTACAGGCTTCGTCTAGCTTCAAGTCTGCATCATAAATGTGAACTAAATGTTTATGATGGTAATCTTGCTATGCGGAGTGAAAGAAAGAAAGACAGAAAATAGTCAACTCGACCCAACCTAAGGCAAAAAAAAAAAAATTGTCTGTTTAGGGTAACCCGACCGACCCTATCGATTTGGCGCCGACCCAAAAACTTTTTTTTGATTTCAAAAAAAAGAAGAAAAAAAAGAGGTAAAAATGCTAAAAAGAGACATTTGGCGTTTCTTTCTCTCCCTTTCTCTCTGTTTTATTTATACGTTAGTTTTGAAACATGTATTCATCAAATATAAGAAGTGAATGTTCAGCCAACATAGCATTTACACACACACACACACACACACACAAAAAACCCTACCTACCTACCGACCCTACTTTTTTTGGTCATGTTACCCTAAACAGAGAATTTTTTTTGTGCCTAATCTAGTGCAACCCAACCCAGTCCCACCAAACCCAACCCACCTTACTCGATCCAAACAAACCCAACCCACCTTACTCGATCCAAACAAACTCAACCCACCTTACTCGATCCAAACAAACCCAACCCAACTTACTCGATCCAAACAAACTCAACCCACCTTACTCGATCCAAACAAACCCAACCCACCTTACTCGATCCAAACAAACCCAACCCACCTTACACGATCCAAACAAACCCAACCCACCTTACTCGATCCAAACAAACCCAACCCACCTTACTCGATCCAAACAAACCCAACCCACCTTGCTCGATCCAAACAAACCCAACCCACCTTGCTCGATCCAAACAAACCCAACCCACCTTACTCGATCCAAACAAACCCAACCCACCTTACTCGATCCAAACAAACCCAACCCACCTTACTCGATCCAAACAAACCCAACCCACCTTACTCGATCCAAACAAACCCAACCCACCTTACACGATCCAAACAAACCCAACCCACCTTACTCGATCCAAACAAACCCAACCCACCTTGCTCGATCCAAACAAACCCAACCCACCTTACTCGATCCAAACAAACCCAACCCACCTTGCTCGATCCAAACAAACCCAACCCACCTTACTCGATCCAAACAAACCCAACCCACCTTACTCGATCCAAACAAACCCAACCCACCTTACTCGATCCAAACAAACCCAACCCACCTTACTCGATCCAAACAAACCCAACCCAACTCTATGACCAAATACAACCCAATCCAATCGTATCACCTAACCCACCTGACTCGACCTAAATGTGCACACACACAAACACTCGCGTGCCCACGCACGCACACACACTCACACGCACGCACACACACACACACATTCAACTCCAACCGACCCTCTCCAACTACAACCCAACCCCAGCAAAAAATTGAAACAAAACAAACCAAACCAAACCAAAACTGAGCGAATCAAATCAAACAGATAGACTGCTGACATCACAAAATCAATCTAAAAACAAATTGAAAGACCACTAGGTTGACGTACTAGTCAACTGTTTCGTGTTGTGTCTTATAAAACGTTTCGTGGTTTTTTTTTTAAATACAATCAAATTAAAAATCTAAAAGAGATAGACTGCTTGAGTTCAAAAAACATCCTCTAGAAAAACCCTCAAAAGACCACTAGGTCGACATACCAGTGAATTATTTTTTCTCTGATTATATCATCCAATAGAAAGCCCTTCTTGTTTTCTTCTTCTTCTTCTTCCGCAACTCCCATGTGCACTCGTTTTGTGTGTTTTTACCTGTATAATGGCCGTTTTACCTGCCATTTTGGCAGTCTTGTAAGTCTGTTTGCAAAGTGTATGTAAATCACATCAAATCCAAACAAATGGCAAAGCTTACAACAGTCCGTGAGTAATGTATTCCTTCCGTTATTACTATCGGAGAGGCGACTTTTGTCCATGTCAGCCACAGCGTTGGCGTTACAAGCGCAGCTCCCGTTGACACACTTGGCGTTATTCGAGCAGTCTTCGTCAGAACCACATGCCTCTCCTACCCTCGTGTCTGAATCACACACCAACAACTCTCTGTATTCCCTTCATAGAGTAATCTCATGATTGTATCAACATACTCGCACGTACACTCGCGCGCGTGCACACGCCAACAAACGCGCCTGGGCGCACAAACTCAGATAATTATACACACACACCCAGACATGTTCAAGATTTATGAACACGATTACAAGTTTCAGAACTTTTCTTTTTGTCGTGAAACCCTTGAATGTAAATCTTGTTAAGCAAGGAGCTTGCCATGTAAACTGAGAATTGTAACATAAATGAATCGGTCTCAGACAGCGATAACTTCCGAAGAGACGATACAAAACATATTTTAAAAAACACTCACGCACACACACACACACACACACACACACACACACACACACACACACACACGCACGCACGCACACACGCGCGCACACACACACACACGCACCCACGCACACACACACACACGCACGCACGCACGCACACACACACACACAGAGCGACACACACACACACACACAAACAGAGCGACACACACACACACACACACAAACAGAGCAACACACACACTCACACACACACACACACACACACACACACACACACACACACACACACACAGAGCGACACACACACACACACACACACACACACACACACACACACACACACACATACACACACTCACACACACACACATTAAAGGAAGCCTGTAATTCGTACAACAAAAGCCCTGCTGGTCATGCCAAGATCCACTCCTGCATTGGCATCGGGCGTACAAACTGCAATACATTAGCGGCAGACAGTCCGTGGTGTTGGAACAAGACTGCTTCCACGTTTTGCCTGAAACAAAAAAGATGCAGGTCTGGTATGGTAACGTTTTGTATTAACTCTATGTCTTGGTGAGTGAGAGAGAGAGAGAGAGAGAGAGATAGAGACAGAGAGACAGAGACAGAGAGACAGAGAGAGACAGACATACAGACAGAGAGAGAGAGACAGAGAGAGACAGAGAGAGAGAGACCACCTCTTGTGTCCGACCCGGTAGCTCAGTTGGTAGAGCACTGGACTTGTGATCGGAAGGTCGCAGGTTCGAATTCGGGCCGGGACGGACACGGGTCAACTTTATGTGCAGACCCAGAGACGGAAGCCATGTCCCACCCCCGTGTCACCACAATGGCACGTAAAAGACCTCGGTCATTCTGCCATAAGTGCAGGTGGCTGAATACACCTAACCACGCAGACACCGGGGTAGTGCCACTCCGTTGCTGCTAGCTTTCCACTTTGAGGAAGCGACCCGAATTTCCCAGCCATGGGACAATAAAGTAATGAAATTGAAAATGAAAAATGAAAGGAAAAATCGGTTGACACCTGCCTCAACCAAAATGGCGTAACATTCTATTCTCCAGGTAGCCAATAGCCTGATGTGATGGGTCTCACCGCAATGGCCGTGTTTAGAGGAGTATCCCGGTGTGCACGTGCACTGTGCCGGGTCTCCCGAACACAGCATGTTGATTCCACAGTCTGATGTCTCGTTGCACGCTGCTCCGGCCTTCAGTGCTGAAATCATAGACGTCTTTGATTAGGCACCAATCACTCTGCCAGTGTGTGTGTGTGTGTGTGTGGGTGTGTGTGTGTATGTGTGTATGTGTGTGTGTGGGTGTGTGTGTGTGTGTGTGTGTGAGAGAGATAGAACGTGTGAGACAGTAAGGAGCATGTGTGTGTGTGTGTGTGTGTGTGTGTCTGTGTGTGTGTGTGTCTGTGTGAGTGTGTATGTGTATGTGTATGTGTGTGTGGGCATTATAATTGTCTCGTCTAAATATCGGACCCTATTGCTACGCTGAAAACACAATAGCTGTTATTATCGGCATGAACATTTCTCAAGTCGATTATAGTATGAATAGCGTTTGTGGGATACCTCCAGCTTTGCTGGGATTAATCACAAGAACACGATGCAAACACTTCAAAAACAAACACATAAATTACCAGTATCAGAAGTCGGAAATCCCATAACCGTCGTCGTCGGCGGCGCCGCAGTCGTCGACGCTGTTGTCGCTATCGTCGTGGTGGTGGTGACTGGTAGTGGCTGGCAGTCGGTGCGTGCGAGGATGGTGGTCATGTTGGCGTGCCAGGGCTGGACGTGACGGCAGGTCAAGGCCACGTTGCGCAGCGTGTCGCACGTGTCGTTGGAGTCACAGCCGGAAGTCTTGCACAGCGCTCGCAGACACGCAACATACACCTGGACAAAAACAGTACAATAAAGCCTAGGTCCCACTATCACAAATATTTTGGCGAACCACAACGAGTTACCACGTTATATGTCAAAGCAGCACCGCCCTGATATGGCCCTTCGTGGTCGGCTGGGCGTTAAGCAAACAAACAAACAAACAACGAGTTACAACGATGTTTGCCACGAATGATTGCAAAAAATCGCCCGACTAAGAGCGAAGTAATACGAACCACAACGACCTCGGCGATCTTCTCCACGAAACCCAAATCGTTGTAGTTCGCCGTCAAAATTGGACATATGCTTTACGTCAATCTCTAGTTTTAGCAGGTTGGTGGTCGTCGTGTCAATGAAAGAACCAATCGCTACACAGGAGGTTTTTACACCCCTGGTATAGGGGTGTGTATAGGATTCGCTCGATGTGTTTGTTTGTTTGTTTGGGTGTGTGTTTGTGTTCGCATATAGATCTCAAGAATGAACGGACCGATCGTCACCAAACTTGGTGAACAGGTTCTATACATTCCTGAGACGGTCCTTACAAAAATTGGGACCAGTCAAACACACGGTTAGGGAGTTATTGGTGGATTAAGATTCTACAAGGACTTATAGAGGGACATATTGATGGTCAAAGGGAAATAACCTTCTCAGTTGGTGGCAGTGAGAATGGTTATTTCCCTTTGACCAACAGGGGTGTTTTTCCTACCTCGGAGGGATTTTTTTTTTTTTTTTGCCTTTAAGGATCGTTTGTTAGCTCTGCGCAGCGCTTGATTGTTTCAGTGTGAGCGCCGAATTGTGACGTCACGGAGCCACCACCGTCGCCGACCAGCCACAACCATTATGTCTTTCTATTATTGCAGAGATAGTGATAACATTCCCCCAAGACCCTGTAGAAAAATAGCACTGGACAGATGTATAGTGGGTCTTCCTTTGAGGAAATAAGGTTGATTTGGCCAGTAGTTGAGCGAGGGGGGTGGGGGGGGGGGGGGGGGGGGCTTCCAGAACCCGGGTTGGACCCTCAGATACAACACTGTAGCAAACCAATAAACCAATATTATTTGAATATTATCAACTGGAGAATATTGTCTCAAAGAGTGCATTAGTATAAGTTTAACCTGTTGTGCTCATTTGTTGCATACAAAATGTCACAGTTCTGCACAGACAATTAATGAGAATTGACGAATTCCGACAATAACTTGAATGAGTTGTGAAAGAGTGATTACCATTGCTTTTACTTGGACAAACATTGAAGGGGACAATCACTTGCGAGGGGTGTGTCTGAAACACGTGGACAGGAGCACTTGTGAATTTGGTTGTCCTTGAAAAGCAAGGGAGTTCACGTTTTAATAACCCATAAACCCATAGTTATTTCAGAAAATCTTCTATTTGGGCGGTTTACTATTACTTTTCCAGCAAACACCAACACCAGTCGACTGTATGCAATACATTCTGACTCCATGAAGCATTCTTGTCAGTCATTTTTATATTTAGTCACTATGCTTTACCGAAACGTGGCTAAAGCCTGACAAGCCAGATGCAGTCTTTACTCCCCCTGGTTACTCTACCTTTAGATCAGACCGTTGTCCCAGACTATCAGGCAAGGAAGAGGGAGGTGGTGTATGTTTCATGATCAACAATAGGTGGTGCAACGATACGACAGTGATCTCTCAGTCTTGCTCTCCTGTGCTCGAACACTTAACGGTCAACTGTAGGCCTCACTACTCGCCACGCGAGTTTACCTCAGTGGTCCTTATTGCTGCCTACATACCGCCACAGGCCAACGCTACAGCTGCTATGAATGAACTTAGAACGCACGTGCAGTCCGCCGAGGCGGCGTTCCCCTATAGCGCGGTGGTCGTCACTGGAGATTTCAACCACACGAGCCTAAAGAAAACTATGCCACGCTATTACCAGCACGTGGACTGTCCTACACGCCACACAAAAACACTGGATCATTGCTACACCACAATCAAGCAGGCCTACCATGCTACTCCTCGTGCTCCCCTTGGTAACTCTGACCACGCAATAATCCTCTTGACCCCCACATACAAACAAAAACTTAAGGCTGTGCGACCCATCACTAAGACTGTCAAAAAGTGGTCGAAGGAAGCATCAGAGACATTGAAAGGTTGCATGGATTGTACGGATTGGGGGGTATTTAAGGAGGTTAGCTCCTCTCTGGACGAGTATGCGGATGTTGTGACTTCCTATGTAAGTTTTTGTGAGGACATGTGTATACCATCAAAAACTGTCCGTGTGTATGGAAATGACAAGCCATGGTTTAGTAAATCAGTTAAGGCAAAGCTAGATGCTAAGAACAGGGCTTTTGAGAGTGGGGATGAGGATCTGTACAAGCTAGCTAAATCTGATGTGAAGAAAGAGATCCGTAAAGCAAAAGCTGTGTATAGGGACAAGATTCAAGATCAGTTCGCGTCAAACAAACCCCGTGAGGTATGGCAGGGCTTGCAGCAGGTCACTCAGTACAAGAAAAAGTCAGCAGCGTCAGACGATCACGACCCGACCCTTCCGGATAAACTAAACAGTTTCTACTGTAGGTTTGACGAGAAGAATCCAAACCCAGGTTATCGTCCCTCTTTGCCGGATGACCCCTCACTTCTGATCCCACCTTTCACTGTCCAGGAGGCGGAGGTGAAGAAGCTGTTTAAACAACAAAACGTCAGGAAAGCCTCGGGCCCGGATGGTGTTTCGACTGCTGCTCTTAAGTGTTGCTCTGATCAGTTAGCACCCGTGTTCACAGACATTTTTAATGAGTCCTTAGAGAAGCATTCTGTCCCCCGCTGTTTTAAGTCGTCGGTGATAGTCCCTGTCCCCAAGAAACCCCGTGTCGCCCAGCTTAATGACTACCGCCCAGTCGCACTCACATCAGTGGCCATGAAGGTTTTTGAGCGGATCGTTCTGTCCTACTTAAAGGCATGCACTGGTGCCTCACGTGACCCTCTCCAGTTCGCTTATCGGGCAAACAGATCGGTTGAGGACGCTGTAGCGCTAGGTCTGTTCCACATCCTGCGTCATCTGGAGAAGCCACGTTCATACGCTAGAATCTTATTTCTCGATTTTAGTAGTGCTTTTAATACAATTATCCCCCACATGCTGTTTGACAAGCTGTCAGCCCTGAACGTACATCCGTCCATCTGTCATTGGGTTTTAGACTTTCTCTTAGACCGTCCACAGGTAGTCAAGGTGAACGGTTCATACTCTTGCTCAGCCACGCTGAACACAGGGGCACCCCAGGGGTGTGTGCTTTCTCCACTTTTATTCACACTTTTCACGAACGACTGTGTATCATCAGATCCATCTGTGCTGGTTCTGAAGTTTTCAGATGACACGACAGTTGAGGGGCTGATTTCCAACGATGATGAAAGTGTGTATAGAGAGGAGGTGGAACAGTTGGTTGGCTGGTGCTCTGACAACAACTTAGAGCTCAATGTCTCTAAAACCAAAGAAATGATTGTAGATTTTAGAAAGAACAAACTCGCACTCACCCCTTTAGAGATCAACGGTGTAAGTGTTGAGCAGGTCGACTCCTTTAGATTTTTAGGCACAATCATCTCGAGCGACCTCACATGGGACAAAAACACAGAGCCCATCATCAAGAAGTGTCAGCAGAGGCTTCACTTCCTTAGACAGCTGAAGAAATTTAGACTGAACCAAGCCATCCAAAAGCAGTTCTATAGGGCCACTGTAGAAAGCATTCTGTGTTTTTCAGTCACCGTGTGGTTTAGCGGTGCCAGTGCTAGGAACAAGGAAGAGCTGGAGCGCATTGTCAGACAAGCGTCTCGTATTGTGGGTTGCGAACTTCCGTCAGTCGCCTCACTGTACAGCTCACGTTTAGCAAAGAGAGTTAGGGGTATAGTGGCAGACTCATCTCACCCAGCCGGCCATCTGTTCGAGCTCCTCCCGTCAGGCAAGCGCTTCCGCGCTCTGAAGAGCAGGACTTCTCGTTTCAGAAACAGTTTCTTTCCTGAGGCAGTCCTTGCGGCCTCAATGGTGGATCGTTCTTAGATCTGTTAGATCTGTGATATGTGTCAGTTAAAGTTTTGAAATGGATCGAGTATCCTTAAATGAAATATCTTAATAGATGTAAGGGTTGTGTCCTTTGAATAACTGTGTTAGCATGTACTCGGATTTATTATATTGATGACTATATTTTTAGATATGATTTTTAGGGAATTCATTTATCTTTATCCATGCAACCTGTGATTGCTCCTGTCAGATTGGTGCTAAAGGAACAACCAGTCCGTTTTGAACTGTCTGGTTGGTGTGCACACGTAGTGGGCCCAGTGAGATTGAACACTTTGTCTGTACATAGTTGTTGTGATATATGCGTGTGGAAGGAGTGTGAAGTTTTATGCATACACCATAACAAAATCCTGTGCTTTGCATTTGGTAAATAAACTGTTTGACTTGAACATCGAGGGGGAATCGAAACGAGGGTCGTGGTGTATGTGCGTGTGTGTGTGCGTGTGTGCGTGTGTGTGTGTGTCTGTGTGTGTGTGTAGAGCGATTCAGACTAAACTACTGGACCGATCTTTATGAAATTTGACATGAGAGTTCCTGGGTATGAAATCCCCGAACATGTTTTTCATTTTTTTGATAAATGTCTTTGATGACGTCATATCCGGCTTTTCGTGAAAGTTGAGGCGGCACTGTCACGCCCTCATTTTTCAACCAAATTGGTTGAAATTTTGGTCAAGTAATCTTCGACGAAGCCCGGACTTCGGTATTGCATTTCAGCTTGGTGGCTTAAAAATTAATTAATGACTTTGGTCATTAAAAATCTGAAAATTGTAAAAAAAAATAAAAATTTATAAAACGATCCAAATTTACGTTTATCTTATTCTCCATCATTTGCTGATTTCAAAAACATATAATTATGTTATATTCGGATTAAAAACAAGCTCTGAAAATTAAATATATAAAAATTATTATCAAAATTAAATTGTCCAAATCAATTTAAAAACACTTTCATCTTATTCCTTGTCGGTTCCTGATTCCAAAAACATATAGATATGATATGTTTGGATTAAAAACACGCTCAGAAAGTTAAAACAAAGAGAGGTACAGAAAAGCGTGCTATCCTTCTTAGCGCAACTACTACCCCGCTCTTCTTGTCAATTTCACTGCCTTTGCCATGAGCGGTGGACTGACGATGCTACGAGTATACGGTCTTGTTGAAAAATGGCATTGCGTTCAGTTTCATTCTGTGAGTTCGACAGCTACTTGACTAAATATTGTATTTTCGCCTTACGCGACTTGTTACATTTAGTCAAGTGTTGACTAAATGTTTTAACATAGAGGGGGAATCGAGACGAGGGTCGTGGTGTATGTGTGTGTGTGCGCGTGTGTGTGTGTGTGTGTGTGTGTGTGTGTGTGTGTGTGTGTGTGTGTGTGTGTGTGTGTGTGTGTCTGTCTGTGCGTGTGTGTGTGTTGAGCGATTCAGACCATATTACTGAACCGATCTTTATGAAATTTGACATGAGAGCTCCTGGGAATGATATCCCCTGAAGTGTTTTTCTTTTTTTCGATAAATACTTTTGATGACGTCATATCCGTCTTTTTGTAAAAGTTCAGGCGGCAATGTCACACCCTCATTTTTCAATCAAATTGATTGACATTTTTGTAAAGCAATCTTAGACGAAGGCCGGACTTCGGTATTGCATTTCAGCTTGGTGGCTTAAACATTAATTAATGTCTTTGGTCATCTGAAAATTGTAATACATTTGTTTTCATATAAAACGATTCAAATTTACGTTCATCTTATTCTACATCATTTCCTGATTCCAAAAACATATAATA
>NC_090260.1:11764337-11766905 GCF_037325665.1 Littorina saxatilis
GAGGTGTGTAACCTCTTTATTCCTCCTTTCTTCAGTTATTCAAAGAAAAGAGGAGGTTTTTTGCGAAAGTTTGATCGAATCCTATTCACTCAACCAGTCAACCTGCGCAGGCGATCGATTAATGCGCGGTTGTATAGTTCCGTGCAAATCATTCCATTCTGTTAACACATCTTGTCAGTTTTCCTATTTTGGACTAAAATCAAGTACACAGATATGCTGTTATTCTGCTGTGGCGGCAAAGGCAGATATTGTGTGTTCTGTGTATGTTTTGGTATCGCTTAGGATAATGTTCTTTCGTCAAATGGGTCTAGCAGACGAACTTTTGCACCCGTGTTCCAACGTTAAAAACTGTATGAAGTTCAGTTTTCTGGGGAAAATAGTGTATGAAACCGCTTTATGTTGTTTAAATTGATGAGATGTGTGCATTTGGTTGCGTGTGATCTGTTTATTAAATGAAATATTGTTGAAAACTGACCGTCGGATTGCAGTCTGTTGTCGAAGAAACTGAGTGAAAAGAAGGGGAACTACTCTTGTCGCTAGACAAAGTATGAGTTACTTGCTTGGGAAATTGCTTCTGATGAACGTTTGAGCACGGCAGATCTAGATTCAGAAAACAACCGAACTCATGGATTTTATATGGAGATTCATGTGTTCAGGCCTGTAGTTGTTAATTTAAATGCGGTATGTTTGTATTGTTTGCTCCAGAGATGTATACTTCGTACATTAGAGCGTTCGGAACTTTTCAGTCGCAAAAAGTAGTACCGAAACAGAACAACTTCTCAACCCATTGCACTATCGAGGATTCAGGCTGTTGCTGGGTCGTTATTTGTTTGGTTGCTGGGTCATTATCGAAAAATAACTACCCCTACAAGTTTACAGAGGTAAAGAAGCAGAGGGGGGAATAAATAACGAATAAATTACTTCACCCCAACACGAGCAATTCAAGTTAACTTCCCATGCCAGGTGTACGAAATTTATACTCCCTTGTCCCCTGTTAGTCTTGGTGGTGGAAGGGGTGGAGTGAGGGTAGCGCGACATTCGTTTGCGCGAGATCACATATTGGCATTATCCCTTCGCCCGCATCCCATTTTCGCGTACGAGATTTGTACTGGAAGTAAAAACAAGTCGCGTAAGGCGAAAATACAATATTTAGTCAAGTAGCTGTCGAACTCACAGAATGAAACTGAATGCAACGCAACGCAGCAAGACCGTATACTCGTAGCATCGTCACTCCACCGCCCGTGGCAAAGGCTGTGCCCGTGGAATTGACAAGAAGAGCGGGGTATTCGTTGCGCTGAGAAGGATAGCACGCTTTTCTGTACCTCTCTTCGTTTTAACTTTCTGAGCGTGTTTTAATCCAAACATATCATATCTATGTTTTTGGAATCAGGAACCGACAAAGAATAAGATGAAAGTGTTTTTAAATTGATTTCGAAAAAAAAATTTGATAATAATTTTTATATATTTAATTTTCAGAGCTTGATTTTAATCCAAATATAACATATTTATATGTTTTTGGAATCAGCAAATGATGGAACATAAGATAAACGTAAATTTGGATCGTTTTATAAATTTTTATTTTTTTTTACAATTTTCAGATTTTAATGACCAAAGTCATTAATTAATTTTTAAGCCACCACACTGAAATGCAATACCGAAGTCCGGGCTTCGTCGAAGATTACTTGACCAAAATTTCAACCAATTTGGTTGAAAAATGAGGGCGTGACAGTGCCGCCTCAACTTTCACGAAAAGCCGGATATGACGTCATCAAAGACATTTATCAAAAAAATGAAAAAAACGTATGGGGATTTCATACCCAGGAACTCTCATGTCAAATTTCATAAAGATCGGTCCAGTAGTTTAGTCTGAATCGCTCTACACACACACACACAGACAGACAGACAGACACACACACACACGCACATACACCACGACCCTCGTTTCGATTCCCCCTCGATGTTAAAATATTAGTCAAAACTTGACTAAATATAAAAATGGGGAGTAAAAATTTCGTTGAGGGAGTAATTTGTTCGTGCCATGGGGAGTTCTTTTCTCGTACGAAAGGTGTACTCGGATTAAGAATTTCGTACGACATTTTTACTCCGGAGTAAATTTTCGTGGAGTAAAAATTTCGTGTTACACCGGCACTAAACATACGTGAGAACATGTATACAAATAAACATACGTGTGAAATGAAAACATGTCCAGCAATAAACATACGTGTGGTATTCCTTCTGCTTGACAAGCGAGATGTAATCATTTTCGAAATTCCCGCGGTGGTGATAATCTGATGGCATCTGCTTTGACATGTCGTTGTACATGCGGTTCACATCAGTCCACGTACTGTTTGGATAACCTGAAAATCATGGCGCCAAATAAATTACAGTCTGCCTTTATTCTACCCTACCAACGTTGACCGAGGTTTTTTTAGTCGAGACCAGCTGTGCTGCAGCAGGTCACTCAGAATAGTAGTAACTATGTAGCAACTGTGTAGCAACACGCTGGAATGCAGGCCGTTAGATCCATGTTACAGGAAGCGACTGAAGCTAACAGTCTGAGCTGATATA
>NC_090260.1:11767105-11772105 GCF_037325665.1 Littorina saxatilis
ACTCCTCTCTGGACGAGTATGCGGATGTTTGTGACTTCCTATGTAAGTTTTTGTGAGGACATGTGTATACCATCAAAACTGTCCGTGTGTATGGAAATGACAAGCCATGGTTTAGTAAATCAGTTAAGGCAAAGCTAGATGCTAGAACAGGGCTTTTGAGAGTGGGGATGAGGATCTGTACAAGCTAGCTAAATCTGATGTGAAGAAAGAGATCCGTAAAGCAAAAGCTGTGTATAGGGACAAGATTCAAGATCAGTTCGCGTCAAACAAACCCCGTGAGGTATGGCAGGGCTTGCAGCAGGTCACTCAGTACAAGAAAAAGTCAGCAGCGTCAGACGATCACGACCCGACCCTTCCGGATAAACTAAACAGTTTCTACTGTAGGTTTGACGAGAAGAATCCAAACCCAGGTTATCGTCCCTCTTTGCCGGATGACCCCTCACTTCTGATCCCACCTTTCACTGTCCAGGAGGCGGAGGTGAAGAAGCTGTTTAAACAACAAAACGTCAGGAAAGCCTCGGCCCGGATGGTGTTTCGACTGCTGCTCTTAAGTGTTGCTCTGATCAGTTAGCACCCGTGTTCACAGACATTTTTAATGAGTCCTTAGAGAAGCATTCTGTCCCCCGCTGTTTTAAGTCGTCGGTGATAGTCCCTGTCCCCAAGAACCCCGTGTCGCCCAGCTTAATGACTACCGCCCAGTCGCACTCACATCAGTGGCCATGAAGGTTTTTGAGCGGATCGTTCTGTCCTACTTAAAGGCATGCACTGGTGCCTCACGTGACCCTCTCCAGTTCGCTTATCGGGCAAACAGATCGGTTGAGGACGCTGTAGCGCTAGGTCTGTTCCACATCCTGCGTCATCTGGAGAAGCCACGTTCATACGCTAGAATCTTATTTCTCGATTTTAGTAGTGCTTTTAATACAATTATCCCCCACATGCTGTTTGACAAGCTGTCAGCCCTGAACGTACATCCGTCCATCTGTCATTGGGTTTTAGACTTTCTCTTAGACCGTCCACAGGTAGTCAAGGTGAACGGTTCATACTCTTGCTCAGCCACGCTGAACACAGGGGCACCCCAGGGGTGTGTGCTTTCTCCACTTTTATTCACACTTTTCACGAACGACTGTGTATCATCAGATCCATCTGTGCTGGTTCTGAAGTTTTCAGATGACACGACAGTTGAGGGGCTGATTTCCAACGATGATGAAAGTGTGTATAGAGAGGAGGTGGAACAGTTGGTTGGCTGGTGCTCTGACAACAACTTAGAGCTCAATGTCTCTAAAACCAAAGAAATGATTGTAGATTTTAGAAAGAACAAACTCGCACTCACCCCTTTAGAGATCAACGGTGTAAGTGTTGAGCAGGTCGACTCCTTTAGATTTTTAGGCACAATCATCTCGAGCGACCTCACATGGGACAAAAACACAGAGCCCATCATCAAGAAGTGTCAGCAGAGGCTTCACTTCCTTAGACAGCTGAAGAAATTTAGACTGAACCAAGCCATCCAAAAGCAGTTCTATAGGGCCACTGTAGAAAGCATTCTGTGTTTTTCAGTCACCGTGTGGTTTAGCGGTGCCAGTGCTAGGAACAAGGAAGAGCTGGAGCGCATTGTCAGACAAGCGTCTCGTATTGTGGGTTGCGAACTTCCGTCAGTCGCCTCACTGTACAGCTCACGTTTAGCAAAGAGAGTTAGGGGTATAGTGGCAGACTCATCTCACCCAGCCGGCCATCTGTTCGAGCTCCTCCCGTCAGGCAAGCGCTTCCGCGCTCTGAAGAGCAGGACTTCTCGTTTCAGAAACAGTTTCTTTCCTGAGGCAGTCCTTGCGGCCTCAATGGTGGATCGTTCTTAGATCTGTTAGATCTGTGATATGTGTCAGTTAAAGTTTTGAAATGGATCGAGTATCCTTAAATGAAATATCTTAATAGATGTAAGGGTTGTGTCCTTTGAATAACTGTGTTAGCATGTACTCGGATTTATTATATTGATGACTATATTTTTAGATATGATTTTTAGGGAATTCATTTATCTTTATCCATGCAACCTGTGATTGCTCCTGTCAGATTGGTGCTAAAGGAACAACCAGTCCGTTTTGAACTGTCTGGTTGGTGTGCACACGTAGTGGGCCCAGTGAGATTGAACACTTTGTCTGTACATAGTTGTTGTGATATATGCGTGTGGAAGGAGTGTGAAGTTTTATGCATACACCATAACAAAATCCTGTGCTTTGCATTTGGTAAATAAACTGTTTGACTTGAACATCGAGGGGGAATCGAAACGAGGGTCGTGGTGTATGTGCGTGTGTGTGTGCGTGTGTGCGTGTGTGTGTGTGTCTGTGTGTGTGTGTAGAGCGATTCAGACTAAACTACTGGAACCGATCTTTATGAAATTTGACATGAGAGTTCCTGGGTATGAAATCCCCGAACATGTTTTTCATTTTTTTGATAAATGTCTTTGATGACGTCATATCCGGCTTTTCGTGAAAGTTGAGGCGGCACTGTCACGCCCTCATTTTTCAACCAAATTGGTTGAAATTTTGGTCAAGTAATCTTCGACGAAGCCCGGACTTCGGTATTGCATTTCAGCTTGGTGGCTTAAAAATTAATTAATGACTTTGGTCATTAAAAATCTGAAAATTGTAAAAAAAAATAAAAATTTATAAAACGATCCAAATTTACGTTTATCTTATTCTCCATCATTTGCTGATTTCAAAAACATATAATTATGTTATATTCGGATTAAAAACAAGCTCTGAAAATTAAATATATAAAAATTATTATCAAAATTAAATTGTCCAAATCAATTTAAAAACACTTTCATCTTATTCCTTGTCGGTTCCTGATTCCAAAAACATATAGATATGATATGTTTGGATTAAAAACACGCTCAGAAAGTTAAAACAAAGAGAGGTACAGAAAAGCGTGCTATCCTTCTTAGCGCAACTACTACCCCCGCTCTTCTTGTCAATTTCACTGCCTTTGCCATGAGCGGTGGACTGACGATGCTACGAGTATACGGTCTTGTTGAAAAATGGCATTGCGTTCAGTTTCATTCTGTGAGTTCGACAGCTACTTGACTAAATATTGTATTTTCGCCTTACGCGACTTGTTACATTTAGTCAAGTGTTGACTAAATGTTTTAACATAGAGGGGGAATCGAGACGAGGGTCGTGGTGTATGTGTGTGTGTGCGCGTGTGTGTGTGTGTGTGTGTGTGTGTGTGTGTGTGTGTGTGTGTGTGTGTGTGTGTGTGTGTGTGTGTGTCTGTCTGTGCGTGTGTGTGTGTTGAGCGATTCAGACCATATTACTGAACCGATCTTTATGAAATTTGACATGAGAGCTCCTGGGAATGATATCCCCTGAAGTGTTTTTCTTTTTTTTCGATAAATACTTTTGATGACGTCATATCCGTCTTTTTGTAAAAGTTCAGGCGGCAATGTCACACCCTCATTTTTCAATCACATTGATTGAGATTTTTGTCAAGCTATCTTCGACGAAGGCCGGACTTCGGTATTGCATTTCAGCTTGGTGGCTTAAACATTAATTAATGACTTTGGTCATTAAAAATCTGAAAATTGTAATACATTTGTTTTCATATAAAACGATTCAAATTTACGTTCATCTTATTCTACATCATTTCCTGATTCCAAAAACATATATAAATGTTATATTGGGATTAAAACAAGCTCTGAAAATTAAAAATATAAAAATTATGATCAAAATTAAATTTCCGAAATCGATTTAAAAACAATTTCATCTTATTCCTTGTGAGTTCCTGATTCAAAAAACATATAAATATGATATGTTTGGATTAAAAACACGCTCAGAAAGTTAAAACGAAGAGAGGCACAGAAAAGCGTGCAATGCAGCACAGCGAAACCACTACCGCGCTAAACAGGGTCGTCAGTTTCACTCCGTTTTGCACAATCGGCGGACGACGGTCATTGTGAACAAAATGCAGTGCCTTCAGTTTCATTCTGTGAGTTCCACAGCTTGACTAAATGTAGTAATTTCACCTTACGCGACTTGTTTCTTATTTTTACATTTAGTCAAGTTTTGACTAAATGTTTTAACATAGACGGGGAATCGAGACGAGGGTGGTGGTGTATGTGCGTGTGTCTGTCTGTGCGTGTGTGTGTGTAGAGCGATTCAGAGTAAACTACTGGACCGATCTTTATGAAATTTTACATGAGAGTTTCTGGGTATGATATCCCCGGACGTTTTTTTCATTTTTTCGATAAATGTCTTTGATGACGTCATATCCGGTTTTTTCTAAAAGTTGAGGCAGCACTGTCACACCCTCATTTTTCAATCAAATTGATTGAAATTTTGGCCAAGCAATCTTCGACGCAGGCCGGACTTCGGTATTGCATCTTCAGCTTGGAGGCTTAAACATTGATTGATGACTTTGGTCATTAACAATCTGAAAAATGTAATTAAAATTATGTTTTTATAAAATGATCCAAAGTTATATTCATCTTATACTTCATCATTTTCTGATTCCAAAAACATATAAATATGTTATATTCGGATTAAAAACAAGCTATGAAAATTAAAAATATAAAAATTATGATTAAAATAAAATTTCTGAAATCGATTTAAAAGCAATTTCATCTTTTTCCTTGACGGTTCCTGATTCCAAAAACATATAGATATGATATGTTTGGATTAAAAACACGCTCAGAAAATTAAAGGTACTTAACTTGTCAAATCCAGGTGCACGGAGCCCCTGGGGCTTTTAGTCATACCCCAGGCAGCTATCCGTTAGAAGAACTACCAAGTTTCATTGACTTGCACCCAAAGAGTCAAGAACTGCGATTTTTTTACGAATTAATTTAGTACTCGGACCCGGCTGGTCTTGGCCTATTTTTGGATCTAAATTTAGATCAGGTAGATCACCACATCATGCACAAAAAGACAGTCACTAGCAAACTATGTCAGACGTCATCATGAGTTTGTGTAAAACAAAATGGAGGTCGGAATCACTCAGTTGAATCGAACTCC
>NC_090260.1:11777105-11782105 GCF_037325665.1 Littorina saxatilis
TTTAACTTTCTGAGCGTGTTTTTAATCCAAACATATCATATCTATGTTTTTGGAATCAGGAACCGACAAGGAATAAGATATTGATTTCGAAAAAAACATTTTGATAATAATTTTTATATATTTAATTTTCAGAGCTTGTTTTTAATCCAAATATAACATATGTATATGTTTTTGGAATCAGCAAATGATGGAAAATAAGATAAACGTAAATTTGGATCGTTTTATAAATTTTTATTTTTTTTTACAATTTTCAGATTTTTAATGACCAAAGTCATTAATTAATTTTTAAGCCACCACACTGAAATGCAATACCGAAGTCCGGGCTTCGTCGAAGATTACTTGACCAAAATTTCAACCAATTTGGTTGAAAAATGAGGGCGTGACAGTGCCGCCTCAACTTTCACGAAAAGCCGGATATGACGTCATCAAAGACATTTATCAAAAAAATGAAAAAAACGTATGGGGATTTCATACCCAGGAACTCTCATGTCAAATTTCATAAAGATCGGTCCAGTAGTTTAGTCTGAATCGCTCTACACACACACACACAGACAGACAGACAGACACACACACACACGCACATACACCACGACCCTCGTTTCGATTCCCCCTCGATGTTAAAATATTTAGTCAAAACTTGACTAAATATAAAAATGGGGAGTAAAAATTTCGTGGAGGGAGTAATTTTTTCGTGCCTTGGGGAGTTCTTTTCTCGTACGAAAGGTGTACTCGGATTAAGAATTTCGTACGAAATTTTTACTCCGGAGTAAATTTTTCGTGGAGTAAAAATGTCGTGTTACACCGGCACTAAACATACGTGAGAACATGTATACAAATAAACATACGTGTGAAATGAAAACATGTCCAGCAATAAACATACGTGTGGTATTCCTTCTGCTTGACAAGCGAGATGTAATCATTTTGGAAAACCTCACGGTGGTGATAATCTGATGGCATCTGGTTTGACATGTCGTTGTGCATGCGGATCACATCAGTCCACGTGCTGTTTGGATAACCTGAAAATCATCGCGCCAACTAAATTGTAGTCTGCCTTTCTTCTACCCCACCTATGTTGACCAAGTTATTTTTTAGTCGAGACCAGCTGTGCTGCAGGAGGTCATTCAGAATAGTAGTAACTGTGTAAAAACTGTGTATCAACACGCTGGAATGCAGGCCGTTAGATCCACGTTACAGGAAGCGACTGAAGCTAACAGTCTGAGCTGATATATCCGTACCTGGTCAGATAGAGCCATTTATGTATGGGTACGGATATATCCGTACTTTGGAGACAATGAGTTAAAACACATGTAATCGCAAATATGTAAAGCATTGCCGATGCTAATCAAAAGTGATTACCTTAAATTAGATGACGTACAAACTTAAACAGTCACATGTTTCATTTTCGAATGTCTTTTCTGCGCACACTGTAACACAATCTAAAAGCATACAAATACAAAAGCAAAACAAGTCGCGTGATATAAAAACATGAAGTCAATCTGACTGCCTATAACACAACGATGAAAACCAATAACCAGGCAGTTAGTCTTGGCTAGCCATACCCAAAGACCAAGACGGTTTATGCCTATCGCCAGTTCCTCTGAACAGTCAAAAGCCATCGCTAGAGTTCTTGTGAACCACAGCCGTTTGTTTCGTGCATAGTTAGAGGTACATAATTTAACGTGCTATTGCAGATAAGCTCACATCGAGTCGCATTCAAATTACTAACTGACGACTACATTGTGAAAAAGGGAAACTGGATCACACGGGTTCACGATGGCTCAGGGGTAAGATAAACCACGCAAAAATAAATTCTTTGAAAATTGCTCGCTCTTTACGGAGGGCACCTAGGATGTTCTCAAGCGGTGAGTGTTTAAATGAAAGGGTGTTTGTACTGTGTGTAAAAGCCTGACAGTATCTGTGATTGTTTACGGAAGGCTTACTGTGCCATTAACTAATTTTCTGTCATTGTGAGCACATGTTAGAGTAGACATGGCAAAGCTAATAATTGTTGAATTCTGAAAATGATAAGGAATACAATGCAATCAGTTTTGGATCTATTACTAAAATCTTTCTTGTACTTAGGATTTTTAGAATGTTACTGAACAAACTCACAATTAAATGTTAAGCTTCCAAGCTGAAATGCACTCCCATAGTCTGGACTTATTCAAACATTTCTTGGCCCAAATTTCAATCTATTTCATAGAAAAATAAAGTCACCTTAGTGCTCCCTCAACTTTTAGGAACAACCGGATGTAACGCTATCAATAAACATGTATCTAAATATAAGGCATCCATCTGGGGATAGTACGTGGCAGAGGTCACATGTAAAATTCCATAAACATAATTATGTTTCATTCCTTCCGAGAAAGACCCTAGTAGTCGAAACGTCTTGCTTTGTTATTCGTTTCGCCTTCGTCAAACACGTGAGTACACTATATTTTGGTCTTTTTACAATGATGTTGTTTACTTTCTACAATGATGTTGTTTACTTTCTACAATGATGTTGTTTACTTTCTACAATGATGTTGTTTACTTTTTACAATGATGTTGTTTACTTTTTGCAATGATGTTGTTTACTTTTTACGGAATGGCTCTACACAAAACATACACATGAGAAAATAGTACCTTATTTGCATAAACCGACTTTCGTGTATGTTGACCACATTTTAAAGTAAACATATAAAGTGATAATATTTCTATAAATGTTTGGATTCAGTGAACAATAAAGAGTAGAATGAAAGTCATTTTTGGCTCACGTAAGTGTAGCCTATGCGATCGTAACTTTGTCTGTCTGTGCGTGTGTGCGTGTGTGCGTGTGTGTGTATGTCTGTGGTAGAAACTTTAACATTTCCGAGTCTATGTGTGAGTGGTTATCCAAGACTATGGATAAAGCTCGCATAAGATTACGTCACGGTCAAAAGTGTTTGACGTCAATTAAATTTTATTTAATGCATCATGACGGCATGCCTCCCTGTAGTCTTTCTCTCTCGCGTGGTGTGTGTGGTCTCGGTCAGTGTTATTTTGAGCGGGCCGAGACTATTTGGCAGTCGTGTCCCTGTAAGTAGGCTACATGCAGACACAGACAGATCTAGATCTAGTGTCTCTCTTTCTTGCACAGTCGTCACCTAAGCTTACTGTGTGTGTGGGTGTGTATGTGTGACGGAGTGATTGAGTTTGTGTTACTGTTTGTCTATTTCTTACGTGAGCCTTGAAGGCTTCGCCTCTTGTTGAATCTCTAATTGAATTTCTAATTTCACTGATCATTTTGAGAATGTTAATGACAAAACTCATTTGTTAATTTTTAAGCTTCCGAGCTGAAATGCAATCCCATAACCCGGACTTAGTCAAAGATTGCTTGGCCCAAATTTCAATCATTGAAAAATGAGGGCGTACGTGACAGTGCCGCCTCAAGGTTTGCAAGCACTCGGAAACGACGTCATCAAAGATTCTCTCTCTCTCTCTCTCTCTCTCTCTCTCTCTCTCTCTCTCTCTCTCTCTCTCTCTCTCTCTCTCTCTCTCTCTCTCTCTCTCTCTCTCCTCTCTCTCTCTCTCCTCTCTCTCTCTCTCTCTCTCTGTCTCTCTCTGTCTCTGTCTCTTTCTCTCTCTATTTCTCTCTCTCTCTCTCTGTCACAGACAAACACACACAAATACACGCACAAGCCCCCCCCCTCCTCCCCCCCCAAAACAAACAACGCCGCAATAAATCCCAACCACATGTACAACTCACCACAATACACCCCCTCAGCAAATCCTTCGTACACCTTGAAGTTGGAGTCAGAACAGCGAGCAATAAGCGTTCTCGCCGTGGTGAAGGTCACTTCCACGCCGCCTGAGGCGACCACAGCAGTCCACGTGCTCTGGTTGTAGCTGCCGCTGATTCGATGACGTGATTTGGGTCTGACGCCGTCATAGCTCCAGCGCCACGGAGACTTGCTGAACTTGCCTTGAGCGATGTACTGTCATTTGGGAATAAGAGAAAGTTGATTATTTACATTGATTATGATCACTGATATGTGACCCTCCACCACGAAATGAGTCGCATGTCACCTCGCGCGGTTCTGCGCTAGGCTTAATATAAGTCCGGGGAGTGTCTGATAACAGTGTGAGGGTCACCTTCGTCACAGGCTTATAACTCAAACAATTCGCTCTTTTCTAAAACGGTTTTCACCACTGGATAGAGCATAAAAAACTCGTTAGGAAAATGTAAAAATATGAAAATCATTCAAAGGTAACATGCGACTCATTCTGTGGTGGAGGGTCACTGATATTCCTTGTTCTTGTTCTTGTTATTCTTGTTCTCCTCATCATAACCATCCTCATCGACACTCCCTCCTCCTCCCCCTTCTTCTCTTCATTGTCATCACCTTTATCATCATCATCTTCATCATCAGCAGGAGCAGAGGTAGCATTAGCGGTAGTAGTAGTATCCCCTAACACGCACACACACCACACACACACACACGCACGCACACGCACGCACGCACACACACACGCACATGCACACACACACACACACACACACACACACACACACACACACACACACACACACACACATAAATAGATCCCTGCGCCTTGAGTCCGAGTCTGGAGATACGCGCGCGATTTAAGACTTCATATAACACACACACACAAACTCTCTCTCTCTCACGCTCTCTCTCTCTCTCATTCACTCTCTCTCTCTCCTTCTCTCTCTCTCTCACTCTCTCTCTCTCTCTCTCTCTCACACACACACACACACACACACACACACACACTTCAAAGTAGAAAAGACAGATACCTTCTTCAACTTTATCGTGGACAACTTGAGGATCTGATGTGTGGCATTGCCCTTCTTCACGGTGGTCAGGGTCACGGTGACGTCACTCAGGAAGGTCAGTCCGTTCTTGTACAGTGAGTTCTCCACGCTGACCACTGTCTGGACTTTACCACACTGGTAGTTGGCCAGCTTGAATCTAGACGTTTGTGGAAAACAGTTACAGAGACACAGACACATACAT
>NC_090260.1:11784605-11802105 GCF_037325665.1 Littorina saxatilis
AAGCCAGCGCCGCAACCCGCTGATCTATATCCCCGCCCCTAAGTTGATGATTAGCAGCATTAACGAATGACAACTATTACATATACACAATTATGACTTCAAAGGCCACACCCTTTCTAGTGTAAACGATTCGGCTCACCAATTCAAATGTGAACAATCTTTGACATGACATAAGACCATGCATATCTCTCCGCCTAGACACATACTAGAAACCAACAACCATATTGTTATTAGTATTATTACAAAACAATTTTATGGAAAGATAAGACAGACGAGGAAAAGTATGTTTACATCATTTTGAAATGTATTGAACATGGGCTATTTGAATGTACGTTGTATTTTTTTTTTAAAGATGCATCTAGCATAGTCTTGTATGTCTGATGCTGTTGTAATGTTATATATGTACCTAAAAGAAGTAAAAACATTAAACAATGGCGACTGCAAGTGAGAGGGAACAATAAAGAGACCAAAAAGCAATGTACTCACGTTAAAATGACGAACACGGAACGAATAACAGCGACGTTTCGACCTAAGGGTCTTCTTCAGGCACAAAAACACAAAAGTACACACACACAAAAGAAGAAGAAAGACGATAGAACAAATAAAGAGGAGAACAACTGACAAAACAACTGCACTGCACAAACCAACAAATGACAAAGTAAAAACATGTTGAGAAAAAAAAAATTAAAAAAATCAACAACCATGTTTTTTGTGCGTACCGGGAATGTTTTGATGAATGAATGAATGTATTGTCAATGTGCGTAATTAATTCTTCACAAAGTCTACACTCGGCACAGCAAGCAGTCATGATGTTTGATTGGTGGTATGGGTCCAAGAGGAGAGATATGCGCTTATCAAACGTCAAAACACAAACTCTGACAAGCCTAGGCAGGTCTCAGATGATATATTTGTATGGGAAGGACTGTGTTTAACATTACAAAGGGAAAACAATATGGTTAGATAAAGCCAGTGGTTAGATAAAGAAAATAATATGGTTAGATAAAAACAATATGGTTAGATAAATAAAATAACGCTTGGACCGTGTAAATGTAACTGTTTCTTGTGTAGGTTTACTTTGACCTCTTTAAACCCTTTGCCTGTGCGAAGATGTCGTTTGAATTACATGTTTATTTATTTTAAACGATGTACCAATTTTCAAATAAAGCAGGCGTGCGTGTGTGTTTTTTCTTGTTTGTTTGACGTGTTTATCTTTTCTTTCACGAATTAAAAAGAAAGAAACGTAAGGTTATGGAACATTTAGTTATAAACGAAACAATCGCAAGTACGCAATTACAAGATGTTTGGTGGCTTGTTGTCAGGCCGGCATCTTTTGTCAGTCTGAGGAGCTTAATTATCGTCTTTTTTTTTAATCCAGCTTTTTTAACCCAGCTTCAAAAAAATATGTAATAGAAGACAATAATTATGCTTCCCGAGATTTGCTTGTAAATTTCAAAGGATATGGAATTAAAAAAAAGTTTGGTACGGGTGGGGTTCGAACCCACGCGGATATAAATCCATTGGATCTTAAGTCCAACGCCTTAACAACTCGGCCACCGAACCTGTATGAACAGCTTAGGTCATGTAGAAATAAGTCATACAAAAGCTTCATGCCATGCATGACCGAAAGACAGATTCAGACAAGGAAGGAGATAAGTATACGAAAGCTCACTTACAAAAACACACAAGCATAAGCAGAAGCTAAGATCTTCTACTGCTACTCTAAGATGTGTCACTCCTTTAGCGGCCCGGCTTTCGCAAAACTGTGTGCGTTCCGCGCAGCGAGCCGCTCTGGTAGCAAACGTGTGCGGGTGTGACGTTTTCATCTTTCGCCGTGTTGATATTTCGCTTCTCGGCCTCGTTGATCTAGTATAAACTCTCCACTGAACAAAAAAAACACCCTTCGATAGTACTGATGAGCGACCTTGTGTACCTTACATTCATGGGGCCAATTTTGGGGGTGAAATCTATTAAATTTTACCACCAATTTTCTTCACATGCAAGAAACTGACATGCTTTTCGTCCATAAATAATTTCACTTCTTAATTTTTACCAGGAAACAACATTTCAGTCTTGAGTATATGTCGAGGGGGAAATATGTACACAGGCGAAAGATGAAATCGTGACACGGGCCGCTGCCGAGGTCAGCTGGCCATCCTGCTAAACGCGTAGTCTAATTTTATTTACATTAGTCTAATGACGTTTCTTGGACTAATGCGCGGTGAGCCAGCAAATACATGGGGAAAAAAAGTAAATCAATTTTTCATTGTGTGTTTATTTTTGACGTTCTGATCTCAACCAGCTTTTATTGAAATGACTGGCTAAGCCGGAAGTTTTTGATTGTGACAAACAGCTGCTTCCAGATTCGACAATTCACTTTTTTGTCAGGCACGGGTCATTATAATAACTGTTACTACTGATGATAAAAATAGTTACACGCAAACACTCAGAACAGAGGAGGTTCACATCAGTCAAATTGAGAGCTTCACTGACAAGCATCTCTCTCTCTCTCTCTCTCTCTCTCTCTCTCTCTCTCTCTCTCTCTCTCTCTCTCTCTCTCTCTCTCTCTCTCTCTCTCTCTCTCTCTCTCTCTCTCTCATCAAACACACAAACACACACACTCACACAAACACACACACACACACACATGCACACACACACACACACACACTGCAGCTGCGGCGAACGCGCAATGAAAAGGGGCCGAGTGACACATCTTTGCGTAGCAGTAGAAGATGTTTGGTAGGAGACAATGAGATATGTGTCACTACAGAAGTAAATTGACCCCACAGTCACCTTCAACATTGAAACAGGGACACAATCTAATGTGATATGCCAAAAGAGAGTTTTCAAGAAAATGAAAAAGAAAGCTACACTGAAAGACACAGCAACAAAACTGACACGTTTGACAGGAGAGAAAGTGACGGTTTGGGGAAAGTGAACACTTCCATTGATGGGAGAAGACCTGATATTATTTTGTTTGGACACTCACATATCAACATGCTATTCATGGACTACACTCCACAACAAAATTCAACACTGGACATAATTCAAATCATGTACACACTATGTTTGCAATACGCAGTTAATATTTGGTTACGTATGTATGCTTTAAGTTGGCGACGCATTTAAAGCTGTGGTCTATTTATGACTTTCCGGGGCCACGAGGGTGAAAAATTGGGACACAATCATGTACAGAATTCTGTACAGCAAACATTACCCGAAACCCCACCTATACGGCGTGTATGACCTTGAGAGCTTTAGTCAACGCTTGAATTTTGCAGTGGTAACATCCGGTTTGCTCTCGCAGAGCTGAGCATAATTGTAAAGAAGGATCGAGCAGAAAAAATAAACGACTTGGCAGGGATTCGAACTCCAGGCCTCGGGGCCTCGAAATGTCGGGGCCGATGTCTTAACCGCTAGGCCACTTCACCAGTGTTGTCAAAGATTTTTAAAAAAATTATAATTTTATATCATTCTACACTTGAATTACCATTCATGCGTTGCAAAAACGTAAAAATTGACATTAAAATTTGCCTTTATTTGCAAACATGTTTCACGGAATCGCAGTACATGTTTACACCGTCATGCTACACGACATTCGCGCCATGCAAATAGCTGCGATATCTCTATTTACAACATGCAAGAAAATGACAAGAACAGTAATTGAATCTCTCCAAAGCTCTGTGCAGTTGAAACCAGACATCTAAGAAATAGTTATACATGTATTCACTTCGGAACAATGGGCGGATATAGATATAAATCATGCTGCTTCAAGAATAACATAACATGAATTCATATCAATGTTTTTCCTTCTTTATCTCAATTGGCGCAGTAGCCTAGTGGTTAGGACATGAGACACGATGTCTCGAGGTCGAGAGGTCGAGAGTTCGAATCTTCGCCGGGGCGTTTATTTGTTTCCCCTTGATCTCTCTTGAAGATAAAATAATATGATCAGTCTTGAGAGAGCAAACCGGATGTTATCCCTGCAAAATTCAAGCGTTGACTGAAGCTCTCAAGGTCATACACGCCGTATAGGTGGGGTTTCGGGTAGCGTTTGCTGTACAGAATTCTGTACATGATTGTATCCCTATTTTTCAACCTCGTGGCCCCGGAAAGTCATAAATAGACCACAGCTTTAACATCCACAAATTCGTCGACTAAGATTTTTATTTTTTTTATAGCTAAACATGTTTGTTTTGTTTTTACGTTTTTTTCCACAGCCGGTTCTGTAGTTTTACCTTGATGATGTAACTCAAAGATGTTACGCTATTCTTACAACGTCGATCGTCCGTTCTTTCAGGTGGGGAGAGATATGACGAAACGACTTGCTCACTGAAAGGTAACTGAAAGATGACACGATATACTTACAACGTCGATCGTAAGTTCTTTCAGGTAGGAAGAGATATGACGAAATGACTTGCTCGCTGAAAGGTAACTGAAAGATGACACTTCATACTTACAACCTTGATCGTTCTTTCACCTGGGGAGAGATATGACGAAACGACTTGCTCGCTGAAAGGTAACTGAAAGATGACACGATATACTTACTACGTCGATCGTCCGTTCTTTCAGGTGGAGGTCGAGAGATATGACGAAACGACCTGCTCCCTGAAAGTTAACTGAAAGATGGCACACTATGCTTACAACGTCGATCATAAGTTCTTTCACGTGGAGAGAGATATGACGAAACGATTTGCTCGCTGAAAGGTAACTGAAAGATGACACTTCATACTTACAACCTCGATCGTTCTTTCACCTGGGGAGAAATATTACGAGACGACCTGCTCGCTGAAAGTTGGCACGCTATTCTTACGACGTCGATCGTCCGTTCTTTCAGGTGGGGAGCAATGTGATGAAAAGACCTGCTAACTGACACACGTGTGACACAATGGCGCGTTGCTTCTTGATAATATGCCTCAAACCTGCTCGATCGATAACGAGATACGTAAAAACAGATTAATATCTAATAATACCCAAAATATAATAATTCAGGTGCAAGTCCACATTTTCCTTTGTTCTGATGTTTTAAATATCGTACGCATGATCTGGATTATCGTAAGACACGTTAACACCTACAGACAATGTGTCATGTTCAGTTATTTTTTTATTTATTTATGTTGTTGTTGGTTTTATTCGTAAATGTATAAATCACTAATATATTACGCAAGTTCATTTTCTTTGGTTCGTGTGTTTTCAGGCTTTGGGTTATTAAAGAAACAGTCTTACCTCAAAACAATAAGCTAGCTGTACGTTAAAGTGGGTTTTTTAAATCCTAGATGCAAGTTGAATATTTTTAGGGGGTTATAGTGCTTTTCCAGTCCTTTTCAGGCTCTAGGAACACAGTCCAATCACAACCAAATATGCTATTTTCCGTAAACATGTATGGGGAATCTCAGTTGCCAGTTGAACTTCTCTTGTTCAGGAGTTTTTAACATTCAGACTCTGGGCTATTTAACGACGCAACACAACCAACAAACACTGTGCTTTGTTTTGCTGTAAAAACATTGCTATAACATTACACCAGAAATTATGGTTCTATTATTGTTTCTAACTTATAACTTATTCCATATGTTACCAATCACAAAAGCAAGTGGAACTTCTTGGTTTCAGGTGCTTGTTACAGTCTGTTTCAAGCTCTGAGATATTTAAAATCACAGTTCCTCCCGTGAAATAAACTTCGGCTGTAACATCGGATAAGACAATCCCTCTACTTGGTCAGACACCAAGTGTCAACACTCTGACTGCTTTCTGTGTTGAGTAAAAATGTGTTGATGAATAACTTTCACAGAAAGTATGTCATTAAAAAAAAGTTCAAAAACTGCACGAAAAGCTGAAGATTTTTCATGATTTGACTCTTAGGGGTTAGCAGAAACGACGTTTCTGAATCGATATTAGATCAAAGCACACAGCCCGTGATTATTAGTTTTCTGTGCTGACTAATGAATCATTATTTCCACAGTTGTAAACCCCATTCGTAGATCCGTGATAAATAACAAGCCTTTTCTTGTTTGAGAGACGCAGTGTTCATTGCTTCAAGTCCCGCAGCCAAGACGCAATTTATCGCTCATAACTTTTTTGTTATCGACTGCAATAACTTTTATTTCGATTGTTGGAATTGTTATTTTTGGGATAATTTTACTACCGTGTTCCCAGATGTGTTTCGTTTTTTCCCGCACCTAGGTCGTAAGTAGCGGCGTGGTGCGTAATGAAACACGCGAGAATCACAGCGGATGTCTTTGATGAGACACAGTTTTATGGTGCGAAACGCTGCCTCCAAACATAATAATCACGTTAACTTGACATTTACGATCTATATATTGCTTTATATCATGTTGGTGGAAAAAAAAGCTTGCCCTTAAAATGTGGGCTTGTTAGTACTTGTATCCACCATCTCAGCTCTGGCCAGGCTTGTACATAGTGATAACACCATCACTCCGCTTGGACACACACCGACATCCAACAGCGTGAATTCTCTATGTGCAGAGTGGGAAATTTTTTGTTTTATTAATTAATTTCTTAGCGTATACTAGTGTCAGTCTCTGCAAAATAAGTTCATCACACAATTCTCATTCTGCACAATAAGTCTGGACGTTGGTTCTTTGTATGTGACCAAGCGGAGGGACAGCATTATCCCGTGTAAAAGCCTGACAAGATCTGAGATTGTGAACCCAACTGTTAGTTTCACGAGAATAACTGTGCCTTCAAAGTGTGTCTGTCCGGCACGTCACTCGTTAGGGGCGTGAATTCTGAAGAACACAAGAAGTCCAAACAAAATTCGCTATGCCGTAAGGCCAAAAAAAAAAGAAGTCTGTTTACGGTAACATAGGCCCAAAAAATAGGGTCGGTAGGTCGGGATTTTTTTTCCTCAAAAAACCCATATTTTTAAGTTATTTTGCCCAAAAATATTAAAGATTTTTTTTTTTTAAATGTTTATTTAAAAAAAAAGAATTCTCCCCCAAATGCCAAAAAAAGTCTAAAGTCGCGCGAAAAAAATAGGGTCGGTCAGGATACCGTAAACAGACTATTTTTTTGTGTTGGCCGTAATAGAAGATGTGGAGAAGTAAGATGTTTTTTCAACGCCACGAAGAGTTGTCTTTCTTAAGGATGAGGAGGCACGCTGAGCTATATTTTGTTTATGGAAATTATTAGCGAAGAGACGCCGGTGGTAATACGTACATTGATTGGTGAGTCCTGCTGTGCAAGCTTTGGAAACAGAAAAGGCACACTAATTATATCGCCTGGAGACGTAATAAATGCTCTTTGCTTTCAAAAATATGTAGATCGGAATTCATTACTTACTCAGGTGTCAAGGGCGTGTCTCCACTGGTTAATCCCGCTGAGCCAGTCAGCTTAGCTTGCCTCACTTAACAGGAATATTATACTTATTCTCCATGCCTCTCCCCCAAACGATGAGGACGTTTTGCATAATCATTGGTGATGGTTGAGGAAGGGAAGCAATCCGTCACGCTACAAAAAAGCTCGGACAATAGAAAGGTTACCTCCCCTTAATAGTTCTTTCAGTTACGTTTTCCCACCGTGATGGTGTTCCTTCTTGGAATAAGGGAAGCAATCCCGCATACGAAAACAAACTCCAAGCGTCAAACGAAATGTTTATCTCCCTTTGACTGTTGCCCGCTGATCTGAAAATAAAGGATAGCGCACAGCCAATGAAACAGCGTAACCCGGCATATTGCCGCCATCTTACTGCACCGTACCACACTGACAAATAGGTCAAAGGGAAATAATCGTAGTTTCGAGAGTTGACAGCAGTCTTCTTTCGCTGTATCGAACGGTGTCCCAAGATCCGGTGTAGACGGGTAACAGTACCAAATAGTGTTAATTAATTACTTTTAAATTATTAGCAGTATGCAGGGATAGGCCATGATATGTTGAGCATTCTTGCCGAGTTCTAGAAAAATCTAGTGGGGGAAAGTCTATTTTTAGACCAAATGAAACCATTTGAGGATTATTGCAACTGAGAATATGGCAGTACTATAGCTTGCAGCACAGTGAACATTGTTTCATGCAGTATGGGTTGATTAACTTGTGTCATGTTTTCAACTAAAAAAAATAGCATATGTGGCAATTTCAAAATCTGTTCCAAATAAGAATTTAACCATTTAAGAATCTCAACAACAAAAAAAGGCCCCCGAAGATCATTTGTAAGAAATGACAACTGATATCTGCAAACCATGTCATATACATGGACATGATCTAGCAGCATATTAAAACTTATATTACTCATAAAGTTCAATCCATTTGAGGATTGAACCATTCAGGAGTTTTACCAAAATCTGTCCCAAATAAGAATATAACCATTTGAGAATCTTAACAAACAAAAAAGGACTCCGAAGATTTGTAAGAAATGACAACTGATATATGCAAATCATGTAATATACATGGACATGATCTAGCAGCATATTAAAACTTACTCGTGGTTGTGGGATGGGCCCAACTGAACGTCTTCTGTGGCTGCTGGGCATGCCAGCCAGTGCTCATGTCAACACATCCATGCAGCTTGTTACTGGTGTGGAATTTGCAACAAGCGAACAGCACAAAGACTGTAGCCAGGCCAGACAAGTCAGAGATCACGCTGATACCCTCAAGCTCATCGGCTACTTTTTAAGCCGGAATCCAATCGACCTTGGTGACAACAAGCTGAGGGATTTGTAAACGTGGAAAGTGCCCAACAGATTGGACAGGATATTGTTACCCAGATAACCGGCAGGACCATGGATGACGTGCACATGAAAAAGTCAGACCAGGCTGTCACAATGGCAACCAAGACGACGACTGTCTTTACCAACAATGAACCATTTGCAGTAGACCCAAACCTCCTTTTCCAGCGTTTAACAAAGATTGCACAAGTGACTCCTGAACGTCTGCCTGAGTGCTTTGAGTTTGAACTCAGCCCCATCCCTACAGCTCTATTTGATAAAGCAGGACTACCTCGGGAAGCAAGAAAACATGAACTGACAAAATACATTTGGGCGGCCACAAAGCAAGACGTAAAAGAGCTCCCAAAGGATGTGACCTATGTGCTGGATGGAGGGGCACTTCTGTACAGTCAGACCTGGAGCAAAACCGCGACCTTCGTCCAACTCATTGCATGCTACGTGGACTTCGTCATACGACACTATGGACTGGCAACCGTAGTTTTTGATGGATACGGCAGTGGCCCTTCAACGAAAGACGCAGCCCATCTACGAAGAAAGAATGGTCTAAAAACAACAAATGACGTCCAGTTTGAAGATGACATGTTTGTTGCTGATACAATGGAAGCATTTCTCAAAAATGAAGTCAACAAGCAACGGTTCATCAACAGACTTTCCAAAGCTCTGGAAGACAGCGGGATAGAAGTTATCCAAGAAGATGGTGATGCTGACTGCTGCATTGTGCGCACTGTCCTGCAAAAAGCAACTGCTTTTCCCACTACTTTGGTAGCCAACGACACAGACCTTCTCATCCTCCTGTTATACCACACTCAAGAATTCCATAGGAAGGTGTACATGGCAGCGGGAGAAAGGAACTGGGACATCAAAGTAGCACAGACCGCATTGAATGCAGAGTGCACAGACCTGAGCAAAACGCTACTGTTCTGCCATGGCTTTGGAGGCTGTGACACAACAAGTGGACTGCATTCCATTGGGAAAGGAACGATCCTGAAGAAATCGGCAAGGTCTTCTTTCCTAAGGGAACAGTCACAGGTTTTTGAAACACCTCGGACATCCTGTGAAAGAATCATCAAAGCTGGGGAGAAAGCCATGGCATTTCTCTACAGCAACGGCGAAGAGCAAAGAAGTCTCAATTCCTTGGGGTACGTAAAGTACCAGCAAAAACTGGTGACATCAACATCTTCAATTGAGCCTCAACAGCTTCCACCAACATCAGCAGCAGCTCAGTTCCATTCAATGAGATCCTACTACCAAATACAGGAGTGGATTTCACTGAAAGGAGATGCCATGGACCCACTAGAGTGGGGATGGAATATTACAGGGGACAAAATGTTCCCAATCTACACAAACAGAACCCCTGCTCCGGAGGACCTCCTTCACCTAATCCGCTGCACATGTAAGACCGACTGTTTGACCCGGAGGTGCTCGTGTCGGTTGTACGGATTGCCATGCACAGCAGCCTGTGCTCACTGCAAGGGGGAAAGTTGTTTTAACAGTGCGGGTCACGAAGAGGAAGTAGACGATCTTGTGTGTGAAATTTGAATCTGGATTGTAGGTTTTAGTAGTGTGTGACTAGAATTGTAACCGGTTTGAAACAATATATCGACACACGTGATCATAATATAAAAAGACATCTGACATCTGGGAAGATATAGGTTCCAGAAAAAATTACATTGACAGTTGTGCAAATCTGAGAGAAAGAGCAGGAGAAAAGGTCCTGTCAACAACCAACTGGTAAGTCCTGTTTTCCTAAAATATTGAACAAAATTGTATAATTCCTGAATGATTCAATCCTCAAATGGATTGAATTTTATGAGTATTATAAGTTTTAATATGCTGCTAGGTCATGTCCATGTATAGTACATGATTTGCATATATCAGTTGTCATTTCTTACAAATCTTCGGAGTCCTTTTTTGTTTGTTAAGTTTCTCAAATGGTTATATTCTTATTTGGGACAGATTTTGGTAAAACTCCTGAATGGTTCAATCCTCAAATGGATTGAACTTTATGAGTAATATAAGTTTTAATATGCTGCTAGATCATGTCCATGTATATGACATGGTTTGCAGATATCAGTTGTCATTTCTTACAAATGATCTTCGGGGGCCTTTTTTTGTTGTTGAGATTCTTAAATGGTTACATTCTTATTTGGAACAGATTTTGAAATTGCCACATATGCTATTTTTTTAGTTGAAAACATGACACAAGTTAATCAACCCATACTGCATGAAACAATGTTCACTGTGCTGCAAGCTATAGTACTGCCATATTCTCAGTTGCAATAATCCTCAAATGGTTTCATTTGGTCTAAAAATAGACTTTCCCCCACTAGATTTTTCTAGAACTCTTTCATGTGATTATTTGGTGCCTATAGACTGTAACAAAACTTAAATGGGTTTAAAAGGAATTTTATTACGGTTTCAGTATGATTTTGAGTTTGGCTGCTGCTCTAGTGGCGTCAATGTTTTGATAGCCAATAAGAAGGGACGCGCTATCCATATATTTTTAGATCAGTGCTGTTGCCCCACTACCGTCCATCGTGTTTTGTTGCAGGTAACCTACACAGGTAACGACGACAGTGACCGTATGTGTCTCTGTTACATGGCCAATTTCCTTGAGTCCGGTTCAGTCGGGTTTCTAAATACCTGAGATTTCTGTGAATACCATGCTGATAGCGTGTGGAACAACCGAAAATCGCTAATGATTGGAATTATTTTGTTTTACTCAGTTAAGAACTTAAAATGAGCAATCAAATGCAGCCAGCCTGAACATTGCTATGACTTACGTTTTCCTGTTCGTTTGTAAGGTTTTACATTGTGAAAATGAAAGCGTGACACTTACAGAAAAAGAAAGACACAAATACCACTCAGCAAAATGTGTATAACTTGAGCTGTAGGTTGCATAACGTTTTCTTGTGTTTCTCTTTGGTTTGAAAAGCCACTGTCCTCGAAACCTCACAAAGTAAAGATATAACATAGTACTACCCACTGTAAAAACAACATTGAGACTCTTAGAATGTGTATGAGGTCAAGCTACTTTATCGCGTAGGATTACCGGACTATTGTGTGCCCTTCAAGCAACCGTGTGTGAAAACCAGTTTGTCTCAAGAAACGTTCTTCAAACGCTCAAGACCGTGCACTCCTTTATGAACAGTTTTTGATTTTGTTTTAAAGTCACTTTCTCTGACAGAAAATATAATGTTCAGAGTTGTGTGTTTGTAAAGATGAAGTGTATCCTTGTTGCCTTACGCGTTTGTAGAATCGTATTTAGATTAAACACAACTCCACATCATTGTGAAAAGTATAATGCTTTATTGATCGTATTAAAGATTGAGATTGTCTTTACAGGTGTAAGCTATCGTAAATATGATTGCAAGCAATGACTGAGTTCTAAATCTGGTTTCTTTTATTCCTCTTATCCTATTTCGTTGGTGGGTTTTTTCTTCAGATCAGGGCCTAGTAAAGATGTACTTTTTTAAAGAAATGCCAAACAAAGTTATCTGTGTATCATACTGACTTGTTTGTCTGTTTAATTGTACAACAAAAAGTACTCATTTAATATGGCAGAAAATCCTACTGTGCGCGTTACCTACGTTCCCGTTAACCATACCTTTCCAAAATGTACAAGAGCTCAGACTGATAGCTTTAATTGCTTGTTGACACCAGTTGCAATCACCATGTGGGATGCTTTATAAGACATGCATAAATGAATACTTTAAACAGCATTGAAAAATCCAAATTATTGATTCTGATGAAACTTTATGTCTGTCTTTTTCACTCACCTGAGCAGCCAGAAGGGTCGTAAGATTCAGCAGAATTAGGCCGCCCCGATGGTTGTCCGTTGACGAAGTAACTGTACGTTGACGTTTTGCTGAACATTTTGGAACTAGAGCTAATTCAAACCTCGCACACTTCAACAGATTTCCAAACACGATGACCCTCGTCAATTTTGAAGGTCAAAGCGGGTCGCGTTTGGGTAAAACAATATGAACAGTTATAATTTGAATGAATGTTTTTGAAACTTTACTTTAGAATCTTACGGTATGACAACACGAGACAACAGTGTTTTGTGTGTGTTTTTTCGTCACAGCAGGGTCAAATTCATATTCAACATGGACAATTTGAAAGCCAGAGCTTTGAATTTTCACTAGTTCATAGCTTCTGGTGTGTGTGTGTGTGTGTGTGTGTGTGTGTGTGTGTGTGTGTGTGTGTGTGTGTGTGTGTGTGAAGGCGCAAATGGCATGATATTGTACTTTTATATATAATGGTTACTTACGATTGGATATATTGTAGTTGCATTATATGTCTTGCAATGTTTCGGTTTTTCAAGTTCTGGTAGGGAAATATCATATACGATGTAGTCTTGTGTGGTTACCCTCATGCAAATTGGGGGGTGCCTTCTGCGCAGGGAAAGCGAGCTGCCGTACAGTACGGTTTTACCCAATTCTTTTCGTCGCTCTGCATGTTCCAGCTTGTTTCCACTGTAAACTTGGGATCTGTATCGTGCGTATGCGTGCACACCGGGGTGTTCGGACTCAGAGGATAGTCTGCACAAAACTGACTCTATGGTATAAATCCCTCGCTCAGTGAACCCAGGATTTTAACCCCGATGGTGACAGAGTGGTTTCAAAGCCAGCGCCGCTACCGACTGAGCTATTTCCTCTGTCATCTTTATCGGGGTTTTTTTCTTTATTTGATCCACCTCTAATCTGTTGCTTAAACGTATGTCTAAAAGTCGCATTTTTCCACATCGTGACGACACAGACTCGTGACAACCTAGGTATGTGTGTGACCGTGTTAATGCTGAAAGATACATAGCCCAAAGATCGACAAACAGTGTGTTACCTGAATGCCGTTTGAGAGATTTTCACTGAGTGTACAAACACAATCGATTCCTCTTTCTGCAAGACACTGTATCGTAAACACATCTTTGTTGACGTCGTTTCTGTCCAAACCAATGTCAACGCACTGTGAGTGGAATGACTGTATGAGTGGAATGACTGTATGAGTGGAATGACTGTATGAGTGGAATGACTGTATGAGTGGAATGACTGTATGAGTGGAATGACTGTATGAGTGGAATGACTGTATGAGTGGAATGACTGTATGAGTGGAATGACTGTATGAGTGGAATGACTGTATGAGTGGAATGACTGTATGAGTGGAATGACTGTATGAGTGGAATGACTGTATGAGTGGAATGACTGTATGAGTGGAATGACTGTATGAGTGGAATGGCTGTATACATGCCTGAAGCGTCATGTGCAGTTAAAAGGATGAAGAAACCTGATAAAAGTTCACCTCTTTGGGTAAAGTAATAGGGGAAGGGTCCCTGATATGCACCATATCCTGTTCTGACAAGCGAACGATACTAGAGTTGCGCTCAGACAGTTTAACTCCCTTATTTGATAACTTGCATAATGAGCGCTCCTGGGGTGATAACGCGAGACAACTCCTGTGATCTTGCCGCGAGGTGGTGCCAGTTACCAGCCGAAAGAAAGAAGGGGCATAACCTCACCAGAACCGACCATTGTCTGTTTACCGTATAAAATGCACGACTTACACACGAACTGTTACCAAACCGTTATGCTATTTGGGACCAATGCAAGTTTTTTTTTCCTTTCTCCTGTGATCTTGCCGCGAGGTGGCGCCAGTTACCAACCGAAATGAAGAGGGGGCGTAACCTCACCAGAACCGCCCATTGTGTCAAAAACAAAGTATTGGACGCATTCACCACAAAAACTTGACGTTTTAACATTGTTATACTTCTGGCAGCCTTCGCTCTAAATGTGACGCTTACAACGTACTAGTTGGGTTTAAACAAAATGTATTCCGGAAATACAAAGGGTGACATGTATGATACGATATGAAGCTAAGCTAAGCTTATACTAAGTGTGGTTATAAATATGTACATCTAGAAAGGAATTGTTATTTCATGTTGTGTCAAGGTCAGAAAATCGCTTATACCCTTATTCTGTAAGACAAAGAATATATAAAAGGAACAAATACAACAAATGAATCAGAGGAGGTAACGGAGTAAAAGTACTAGTTTCTGTTCACAGACGCAGTTTGAACACACAGCATGTGCTTATTATAAGACAGCTAAGACTTTTACTGTTACATTTCAGCAGTGTCGGTCTTGTGTTCCTGCACAAACACAAAATAGTCGCCACATCTCAAAGTACGTGTGTCCCTGAATATGGAACACCTTCAACAAAATTAATAGAAACAAAGAAAACAAATACTGGTTTCAGGAAGCTTCCTCAAAATAAACAATTACTAGCCTTCAAACTTTCGAACAAATATATCAAATAATCTTCTTTACGTGCAAGTTGATTACTTCGTGTTTTCTCTTTTTCTCTCTCTCTTTCTCTCTCTCTCTCTCTCTCTCTCTCTCTCTCTCTCTCTCTCTCTCTCTCTCTCTCTCTCTCTCTCTCTCTCTCTCTCACTCTCTCTCACTCTAGCTCTCTCTTTCTCTCTCTCTCTCTCACTCTCTCTCTTTCATTCTCTCTCTCTCTCTCTCACTTTCTCTCTCTCTCTCTCTCTCTCTCTCTCTCTCTCTCTCTCTCTCTCTCTCTCTCTCTCTTATTGATTACTTTCTTTAGTTTATTGTTGGCTAAAAAAAAAGGTTCTCTTCGAACTGAAAAAAAAGTACATCTGATTCATATTTAAATTAATCTGACTCGCATAGTCTCAGTTGTGTCATGTTATTCTGAATCATATTGGGCTTTCTACAACGATTCGTCATTGCCTCTTCACATGTCCAAATTCGGCGCAATGGCTCCAAATGTAGTCCAGTTGTGAATGTGTCTGTATTTGTTTTTTGAATGTCCACCGCAGGTAATTCGCTCCTAACGGAACACAAAAGAGAGTACAACTACCAAGTACAAAATGAAAGTTCTTCGCAAAAATACAAGGGAGATATCAACATGAAAGAAAAAGTGGTCCATGTTAGGCACCCTTCCTCTATTGACTGGAGCTGCAACATGTGTGTGAGCTGTTCATTCATCTGCCCTCACTTCAGCCTGCATCTATAAACTCTCTTACACTGGGAGACCAAGACCACATTTTCACCATAGTCTACCCAGCAGCATCACTGACAAGCGCCCCGAGGAATTCAAAATATTGTCACAATGTACGCTACCGTCGCTTTCATCGCTACCGTCATCGCTGTGGTCATCGGTCAGCCTCCCCCTTCCTCCTGCTGCCTGGCCAACACCTTCACGGCCACTCTGAGTGACCTGCAGACCATCAACGGACAGAACGTTGTAAGCTGTCACTTACCTTTCGGTAATCTTGAACTGTAGCGTGTTAAATTCATAGCTCAGAATCCAGTGACATTCTTTACTTATTTTTGATACAAGTCCATGTAAGCAAGCCAAAGAACATTTATCGTGAAATGTATTGACGGATTGAGCTCCAAACTTAAGCATAATTAGTTAATTTGGTTGTTCAATCGACGAAAATGCACCGAAAATGGCGTACGTTGTCAACCATGAAACATCATTTACACGGAAGAGCTGTCTCCCTTGTCCGCTCATACGGATAATTCCTTCTTTGACCCATGTAAACGAAATTCATTCGTACAGTTCATCGGAGTTCATTCCGTAACTTCAAAGGGATCTAAAATGACTTGTTATGATTACAAGTGCGGGTTCTACAAATTTGGAGACTTAAATGCCTCTGAATTATGAGCTATGAATTTAACACGCTAAAGTTCAAGACTACTCACCTTTCTGTCTTCTGAGCCTGTTTGTATCCATTACAGTGTTCTAGATGGTCGAACGTGTAGCAAAGACCTGTACGTGTACGTGTAGATATTGCGTCACCCGTGACTCACTTTTTTCTCCAATGTTCCAAATGCATACGTTGTTTTGCTCCCCCCACCAAGACTGCAGATCTTGGCAAACGCGTGACGTCAAAACTAGATTTGATGACGTTACCCGTACACGTTCCCGTACGCCTTTAGGCATCATGAGCTGTGGATAAGGGTGCATGAACACTCCGCGCACTTTCCCAATTTTGAAGCTTCCGCGCATGTGAAACTCCCGCGCGTGGTGTATATGTAAGATGCGCGCGTGTTTTAGCAAAATGTGATGTGAAACTAGCGCGCGTGTCTTTGCTCGGTCAAATGTGAGACATTGAGACATTAACAACTGACACTTGTATATCCATGAAAACTGACACTGTATATCTATATATTGAACACGTCTTTATTACACAGACAAGTCGATAAAAACGAATGAAGACTTAAACCATGCGTATAAGAATATTTTGTTCACTTATTATATAACAGAAATTACAGAAATTTCGGGTGTCTGGTATCACAGTCACAGAGACTGCAGCAAAGGTACAAGAGGGGGGAAGTCACAGCATGGCCGGCAAATTTTTCCAGGCCATGGACTTGACGTATTCCTTCCTGTCGGTGCACGCGCGCAAGTTGTATGAGCCGAACCAGTAATTCGTGCGCGGAAGTTACAACCCGATATTGCGCGGAGCATACATGTATTTTACAAGCGCGGAATTTACATATGCGCGGAAATTACCGGCTGCGGTGGATAAGCAGGTCCCCGTCAGACTAGTTTGACACGACCTCATTTACATCATATACGCACATGTGAACGTAATTGTTATCTCATGCGTGGTCTCTCTCACGTATGTAGGATAAAGTAGCGTTCCATCTTACCTGTTGCAGGTGGTAATGGCCGTCACTCTGGACTTCCCCGGACAGCGAGAGGCAGCCATTTCTAGCGTCTTCGACACCGTTACACGACAGACTACCACCTATGGCCGCAACGTCTTCGATTTTGCTGCAGTATGTAGAG
>NC_090260.1:11804605-11819605 GCF_037325665.1 Littorina saxatilis
ATTGACCCCGCCGTGTTCACCCTGCCTGCGGCCTGCAACCAGTAGGATGGCTCGTGCATGGCGAATAACAACAAACATTGACCCCGCCGTGTTCACCCTGCCTGCGGCCTGCAACCAGTAGCATGGCTCGTGCATGGCGAATAACAACAATCAAGAATGTTAGGTTACTTGAACGTTTAACTATTGACAAAACGAAACGTTACATTTACAGTACGTCGTCCCAGTAATCATAATAATACAATAATAAATAAACAATACAATAATTCACAACGTTTCCAGTGTAATAATCAAACAAGGAATAAACAATACAATGATTAAATAATTAAACATTTTCAGTACAATAATCCCACGTCCCAATAACCTACAATTTTATTTTTTTGATTGTGAATTTTAAAACGTCAGCACTCTGTCTGTTCTTGGATTCTCAAGTTACTGGGGTAACTCTGCAACAATGTCTTTAAACACTAAATGGGGTTTAATGTCCATTTTCTTAAACGAGTACATGGGAGAAGTCCACTGGAGCAGTACCCGTCACAAATAATTGATTTGCAAGAGTGACTTCCTTTCCTCTGAACCAACATTGCTTAATAAACACATGCTCGATATTCTTCAGTGTCGAGGAATTGTTAACATTCTGTCTGAATGTTTTTGCTCTGTGTGTTGTGTGTGTGTGTGTGTGTGTGTGTGTGTGTGTTTGTTTTTGTACATTTTGAAGATCATTGAATGGGAGACAAACACTGACCCAGTACCCATTTCTGGCACTTGTATAAAGAACAGTGACTTCCCTTTGACTGGAGCAAAAACAAGTGTTGGCTGAATTAACACATGCGCGATAATTATATTCTTCAAGGTCCTGCACTCATCCATCCTTGTTATTATGATAATTGTAATCCTTCCACGAGACAATAGTAAGGCGTCCGCCCCGTGATCGGGAGGTCGTGGGTTCGAACCCCGGCCGGGTCATACCTAAGACTTTAAAATTGGCAATCTAGTGGCTGCTCCGCCTGGCGTCTGGCATTATGGGGTTAGTGCTAGGACTGGTTGGTCCGGTGTCAGAATAATGTGACTGGGTGAGACATGAAGCCTGTGCTGCGACTTCTATTTTGTGTGTGGCGCACGTTATATGTCAAAGCAGCACCGCCCTGATATGGCCCTTCGTGGTCGGCTGGGCGTTAAGCAAACAAACAAACAAACAAACAAACGAGACAATAATTACACATTACAAACCAAGGTTCAATGAGCGCTTCTGGGGTGGTAACGCGAGACAACTCCTGTGATCTTGCCGCGAGGTTCCGCTTGTCAAGTTACCATTGTCTTTTTACCGTTTAAAATGCACGACTTATATTACACACGAACTGTTACCAACGCGACATGCTATTTGGGACCAATGCACGTTTTTTTCCTTTCTCGTGTGATCTTGCCGCGAGGTTCCGCCTGTTACCAGCCGAAAGAAAGACATCTTGGACACACGGCCAGTACTGTAACTGGCCTTGGCACGGAACGATCCAAGGGGGGCAATCTCAGTCATCTCAAAGAGGGAAATCCAAACGCAATCCGCTTTGTTCGATTTTATGGGCTTGGACGATAGAGAAAAATAAGAAAAGCAAAAGCTGGAGTCCAGTCTGGACGAAAATGCTATCAAGAACGCAGAATTGATTTTTTCTGAGTTTTGTTTTTGCCGTAAGCGCCATGTTTATCGGAGCAGGAAACTCTTCCAGAGTGAGGCCCCTCCGTTGATGCATGTCAACAAGCCAGATGTGCGAGAAGCGAAATTGTGCCGCAACTTAAGTTTTAGCTCGACACGGGAGTGCACAATGGTAAGTCGTTGCTATTTTTCACTTTATTTGACATGTCTTGTGAGCAAAAGGTGTTGGTTACGGCTGTGCATGCTGTCAGTGTTCATTATTTGATTTCAATTACCCAGCACCGTCAGTTTTCCTTTGTCTTTGAGGCCGGTTGGAGACCGATAAACATGGCGCTTACGGCTAAAAAAAAAAACTCAGAAAAAATCAATTCTGCGTTCTTGATAGCATTTTCGTCCAGACTGGACTCCAGCTTTTGCTTTTCTTATTTTTCTCTATCGTCCAAGCCCATAAAATCGAACAAAGCGGATTGCGTTTGGATTTCCCTCTTTGAGATGACTGAGATTGCCCCCCTTGGATCGTTCCGTGCCAAGGCCAGTTTCAGTACTGGCCGGGTGTCCAAGATGAAAGAAAGAAAGAGCATAACCTCACCAGAACCGCCCATTTTAAGAAAATGTTCACAAATTAGCTATCTCATCAACAGTGCGGCGTGTAGTTATGTCCCTCCAACACGAGAACAAAGTGCACAGACTAGATCACTCTCGGAATTTGGAAGTCAAAATTGTTGCTTGTTATATTATAGTGAATTTGATATCGTGCAGGAAGTAGTTTGCCAATTGTAATTTTGAAGAAAAAAATCTCACTTGAAGGAAACCCAAGTCTCCCATTATTTTTAAAGCACAAATTTATAAAAGGAAAGTAATTGCATCAGCAAGTTTAAGCTGTGTAAAGAATAAATACACACTTTTCCACCCACCTTTAACAGAGAAGTAGTAGAATGGTATGTTTTAATCTTACCGAGGGAGTCGATTGGAACAGCCGTAAACAAACTGAACTTTGGAGCAAGAAGCGAGTTCTCTTGCAGGGTATCAGCGCTCATCACTCACGTAAACGCTGGAAATGAGTAGCCGATTTAAACGTTTTGCTCCAGCATGAATCACTGTCCCATCCCTCTTTGTCGTAGCCATGCAAAATCCACACAAAAACCTCAACAGCTTCAAAACAGTCACGAAGGCTGTCGGAAGACGCCATCTTTGAAAGTTGTCTTGGAATATTGTGTCGTCTGCAGTTGGCGATTCGACAACATTATCAACACTGCAGTCCGTCGATAGCGACTAAGAATTGGAAACTGTCTTCTACACAGAAAATGAGCCAGAGGACTTCACTGATACAGTCCGGGGCACTTCAGCGGTTCCTGCAATCGTTTAGAATTGCCAAATTAAAGCCTTTGAAGTCTAAAAGACTGCAAGTAACCGCGAAGGCTGTTCCGTGTTCCTCCACTGAACCTTTTTTGTGTGATCTGTTTACACAATATTTTTTCTTTTCTTTGTTGTTTTTAGATGCCTTATTTACTGTATTTGAAAAATGAAAGTTATAGCAGCAAAGTTGCTAAAGCAGGAACAGACAATCCAACATTAGCAACATGGCAGTAGCCTCCCTTGCGCTTGACCGATTTCTTATACTGGAGTTAATGGGTTCTTCTTCCGAAATAGAATGCGATAAAATCGTTATCGTTAGATGTGACTGCAGTATCCAGATTTATCAGTACCAATGTCTCGAAAGCCCGAATCATATCAGATCTCGGCTCACGCCTCGATCTGCTATGATTTCAACTTTCTTGACATTGGCACTGATAAATCTGGATATCGCAGTCAAATCTAACGATAACTAATAATATAGCATACGTGCGTGCTAGATATCATATTGTGACAAATGGATTTGTACATAGTTCAGTCTAAAAATTGTTTAACAAATATGTACAGATTAGCTTGCCATACTTTTGGTTCGCATGGCTTGATGCGTGACTATTGAAATGGGGTGATCTGATTTTTGCAAACTATATTTTCATTGGTTGCTTGGTTTTAGGATTGACCAAATGAATGAGAGAGGAGATTGCTAAAAGGGAGGTAGACATGTTGGTTGTATCAAGCAGAACATTACCGGCAGTTGGGGAAGACAGACGTCTCTGTTCATGTCTCCACGTTTGGTCGGAATGTTGCTCGAAGGACATTGAGGTCGAATGTTATACGACTCATGTTTTGGATGAATCAGTTGTGATTCAATGCTGTGAATAAACAGGTATTTATTGAATTGTATTTTGTTCAGTAATCTTGACTTGTGAAAGAACTGTGAAAGTAATGTTGTGAATTGGGTTGGAGAAGTGTGAGCTGTTGTCAGCCATTTTGGAAAGGAATGTTTGTATGTTCTTTTGTAATGGAGTAATTTGTAAATGAGCTGTGGTAAATACTGTAACAGCATAAGTTAGTTGACGGATGAATGAATAGTATTGAGTAAGAGTGGAATTGTTATTTTGTGGAGAAGTTTATCTAAGAATTGAGTGGTTGAGACTTACGGTAGCATACACTTTTTACACAGCACCCCGGTGAGAGAGAGGATGCCCTCGGCTAAGGGGAAGATGGAAGAAGACTGGCATCCCCTCCTTGGCGCCACGGATCGGTAGATTGTGGGCGAAAGGTTGTAACGCAGCGCAGGAATTCTGGGACCCGGTGGAACCCCACCCTATATCACCATGAGCATTATTCTGTCATTGGCGTGATATTGGATCCAGCAATGAACCCGCTGAATTGTGAGTAGTCACTGTAGTGTGAATTACCACTGGATAATACAACATGTGAAATGTGTGTAACGAGATACTGTGATTAACAGGAAACATGATTAACAGAAGGATTGTGTGAAACAAGTGACGACGTCATCGAGAACCGGTTATTCTTCCACGTGTTACTCAAGCTGTTATTATTGTCATTATTACAGTGAATGCAAGAGAATTGTATGAGAATTGTTGATTGTATGAGAGGTAACATATTCGTATCTTTGTTGTGATGTTTAAATATAGGTACGAGGGCAAAGGGCAGTAATCGTGTTTCAGTCTTTGTGCCGAGTGTGAGTGCTGTGTGTGTGTGAGATGAAGTGAGTTTGTAAACAGAGTTGAGCACGCAAATTTCTGATAGAGTAATAAATACACACAGACACTTTCACGTAAAAACCCTCTGTAACACATATGTTTTCCCTGTCTGGCAATATGCTTGCTCTGTAGTGAAGACATGGGCACCATCTTTATAGCCGTGTCCTTTGTTTATTCAGTCTTAAATCTGAGGTCTCTTTATGACTATCCGGGGTTGTGTGTTTGAAGGGGCTGAGCAAACTTTAACATGTTGAAGAGGGATCGAGGGGAAAACATAAACGCCTCTGCAGAGATTCAAACCCATGACCTCGAGATTTCGTAGCCGATGTCCAAACCACGAGGCTATTTACCAGTGGTACAGAGGGACGACACAATTATGAGTTTACTATTATGTTATTATTGGACAAGAAAATGTGAAGCACAAGCTCTATTAAGTTATGGTAAGCTATTTTCGTGTTAGTACTTTTCAGATATTAATATTCATAAGGTCAGGTGTGTGATCGGCTGCAGTAAGTCACGTGAGTGAGATCACGACCCTCGGTTCAACCCTGTCTCCATTTTGGCTATTCATTCAATCGTATTCACAAGGTCGCTTTGCTAATTATTTGGTTGTAATAAGCTGGTAATAACACTATTATTTGTAATATGCTGACTGTTAGCAAATGATAACAGACATGTCTCGAAAAGGATATCAACATTCGCCTAAAAAGCTCATGTTAATGTATATATATATATAAAAAAAAAGGGAAGCTGGAGAGCCCACTTATTTCACCATATGCACCTACATGCAAGAAGAAACATTCACCGACTTTTGTTACCGGACCGGTAGCTTGAGCTTGTCACACACAGAGAGTGAAAATAATAGAAAGAGAGAGAGAGACAAAGACAGACAGACACTCGGACAGACACCCAGACAGACAGACAGACAGACTGACAGACAGACTGACAGACAGACAGAGACGGACAGATTCAGATTCGGATTAAAAAAAGGGATGAAGGTTTTAAGCGATTCCTAATCTTCCAACCTGTTCCTTATGGACATACATGACATTATACATTACATATAGAACACGTTCAGAGAGACAGAGAGAGAGACAGAGACAGAGAGAGAGACAGAGAGAGAGAGAGACAGAGAGACAGAGAGACAGAGAGAGAGAGAGAGACAGAGAAAGCGCATCTCGTCTTTTGCATCTTTAAAAACAGAACAAACAAATTGTCCTGTATCGCCCACATGCACTGTCGGTGTTTATCCTGAAGTACATGTTGCCATGCAGTAATGCCTGAGTGAGTCTTCATCAAGCAAGTGTATTTGTTCCTTTTGTTTGCTTCATATCACCAGTCCTGCTGAAACCACGATTCTTTGTTATATGTGTAGCCAAGTGGCATTCCCAACCTCTCTGTGTTTACTTATCTCCTGCCCGACCCAGTTGGTTAACGAAGCGTATTCCATAGTTACCGAGCCTTTTATTCGTTGCTTTTATTAAGTGGTTGCAAAAATAAGATGAATTCATGTGTAAACACGATTTGTCGCCTTTCTCAAACTGATTGATTAAAAACACCTGTATACATTTCTATGTAAGTGACACATTGCCATTCAAACAATAAATGTACACTTGCTCAATTGAGACAACAATGTCATGTTATCTTTTACACACACATACAAACAAAACACGAAATAAAACTCAAAAACTGAATATTGAAAAAAATGATAAAACGATGAAGGTGTAAAACCTGGGGTAGTCAAAGCCTCTGTCTTACGTTTGAAGTCCCTTATTCAGCACATTTCAAGTCATTCTAAGACAATCTCGTCAGTTTAAGTACTGCTGACAAGTTTCGACATTTGTTCAACATCCAAAATGTGCCGTTTGAGCACTATACAATTACACATAGCCGTTGATATTCAATATGAAAGCGTCTCCGACACGCAGCATCGGGTCAAAGCTAAGTCACCGTGTAGGTATCTAAGCGAGTAACTCTCAAACAAAACTATCGATCATCAATTTAAGCAACTCAACTTCGCTTTTTTGACAAGAAAAAAATAAAAAAATAAAATGTAGGCTGTCTGTTTTGTTCATTCGTTTTTGTCCAAATCCAGTAATAATGCGGGAAAGGGAACTAGCTTCGCCTATGAATAGTGTTATGCGGAAGGTCTCGGTGAGAAGAAAAAAAACAGGCACCAGCAGGTTTGTGTTGAACAAGTTAGTGATTGTAACGATCACGTCATGGTCAAGGGATAAAACAGTAACACACCTCGTCCTGGATAGCTCGGGTGGATTTTCAGGAATTATGATTTGCCAGAGGCTCTGGAATACCTGAAAATCGACCCTCGGGAAAATATGAAGCTTTCCAGCACTACTTTCGCTCCACCTTCCCACGAGCAGATTTCCAGTGGTCTGTTTTTTTTTTTTTTTCCGTTTTTTTCCCCCCTCTTTTAAAAAATTTGTTTTCATCCTCTCTTCTCCTGCTTGTCCGGACGCTTATTCCTTCTCCCAGTACGCTCTCACGCCGCCCCGTCCCAGCACTCACTACAACATCCACCCCTCAACTTCGTTCCGCCGCCAGACTTGTTTTTTGCGCTTTCTGAGTTAACCAGTGTTGGTCAGACACCTGGGGGGGGGGGGGGGGGGGGTCAGCTCGTTACTCCCCCGGCTCGTTACTCCCCCGGCTCGTTACTCCCCCTTAGGGTTAAGGTTAGGGTTAGGGTTAGTAACGAGCTGGGGGAGTAACGATACGGGGGAGTAACGAGATGCTCCCCACCTGGGCACCCTCACAATCGCATTCGTGAATTTACAGACACTCCAGGGAAGGATGTTCTGTTCTGTTGTTTACTCGTATGTTTGATAATTTTCGCTTTTCAAGGAGTATAACGCTGCACGTCCACAATATAGCGTAACGGGCAAAACAGATATGGTCGGCCATCTTTGCCAGTCCAGTAAATCACCCACACAAAATCTTCGATGCAGATGATGCTTTGATGGGATGTATTATTCATTTGTTTAGGGGAGTAATAACCTGTTTGTCTATTTGATTGTTTTGGAGCCTTATATGGTGGTTTATGTTCTTCGTCGTTGATGCGTGTACTCGGCAGAACTGCAAATAATGTGTGAATGTCTCTAAAATGTAAAAACATTTGGACGGGATAATTGAAAATTAAGGAAGCCTACAGAATCTCTTTTTCACAAAAACACCCACACAACAAAGCAACAACAACAACAACAACAACAACAACAACAACAACAACAAATGAAAACAATACAATTTGGGGAAAGGGGCATTACCATGTTTCCTATCTCTTAGTTTCCAGATAGTTCTATTTCATGACATCATTTTAATGTTTACATAAAACTTAAGGCGGGGCTCTGGTGGCCACCATTTTTCAAGCCATTTATTTGTATCCTTCTAATGTTTTATTCTTGGAGAAATTCAATTTAGTGTTTTAAAAATATAGCGTCGAATTATCTCCCTTGGACCCACTCTTCATTTCCCTCAATTATGTGGTGTTACTGAGTGGTAATTATAAGGAAGTCTCAATGAAAAATATACAACACAATTATTGCAAACAGTATACGTGTTTTATAGCATTCGATTTCGGAACAGTAAAACCTGTGTACGTTTTCACACGAGATGAGGCAACCATCTTGACAAGTCACAAATAGCCGGTTATCAAATACACAATATTACCGGGTTCTGGTCAGTCGCAGAGCACGATTGCGTACTAACAACAACAACAACAACAACAACAATAACAACAACAACATCAACAACAACAACAACAACAACAACAACAACAACAACAACAACAACAACAACAAGTTATAAATGACAATTGAACTTATCTTTGCATTGTCAGCAAGGAACATGGTAGGCTTGAAATCAAATGACGAACCCAAGAATCGTGAACACATTCATCAGTATAATTTGCTGTTATTCTTGTTGCTGCTCGTTTATTTGATGCCTTTGGGGTTTTTAAGGTATATAATTGTGCACGTCCATAATATAGCGCAACGGGAATAACATGGATGGGTGACCATCTTTGCCAGTCGATTAAATTACCCACACAAAATCTTCGTTGCGGATGATGATTTGATTGGATGTATTATGCATTTGTTTAGAGGAGTAAAATCTTCTTTGTATATTTGAGTTTTTGTATGGGGGGTGTTTTTCTTCGTCGGTGATGCGTGAACTCGGCAGAACTGCAGGTTGTGTGTGCATTTGTCTAAAACGTAAAATCATTCGGACTGCATCATTGCGGAATTAAACCAAACGCCTACGGAATATCTTTCCCAATAAAAACACCCATACACAAAAAAACAAAAAGACAATTAAAAGCAATACAGTCTGGGGAGGGGGGCATCATCATGTTTCCTATTTCTTAGTTTTTAGATAGTTCTATTTCATGAAATCATGTTAACGTTTACAGAAAACGTGAGGCGAAACTCTCTTCACAATGCTTAAGCTACACCTCGTTGTCCTTCTTATTTTTATTCTTGGAGAATATCAACTTAGTGTTTAAACAAAATAACGTGTCAAATTATCTCCCTTGGACGCAATGTCTTTTGTTCATAATGTTTTGTTTTTATTGAGGGGTATTTTTAAGTATATCTAACAGTCATATATTTATGTTATGGTGTGTGTGTCTTTTCGTCGGCAGGGCAGCAGATTGTGTGTAAACACATTTGGACAACATACTTGTAAATCAAAACATAAGTCTACAGGAGATTTTTTTCCACAAAACAAACACACACACGCGTCAATAATATTGCCTAATTGGAGAAACATGGATGGGTGACTGTCTTTGCCAATCGATTAAATCACCCACACAAAATCTTCGATGCGGTGAATGATTTGATTAGATGTATTCTGCGATTTTTTAAGGGGAGTGAAAATCTGTTTGTATATTTGATTGTATGGGGGCATTTTATGGTGTGTTTTTTTCTTCGTGGTTGATGCTCCAAATATATCCGCACGAGCAGGTTTTTAATTTTCTGTTCTTTTCTTGGCATGTTTGTTTGATGAGTTTGCGCTGTATAAGCGATCTAACTGTGCACGTCCATCATATCATATTTCCTAATGGGAGAAACATGGATGGGTGAGCATCTTTGCCAGTTGATTAAATCACCCACACAAAATCTTCGATGCGGTTGATGATTTGATGAGCTGTATTCTGCGATTTTTAAGAGGAGTGAAAATCTGTTTGTATATTTGATTGTATGGGGGCATTTTATGGTGTTTTTTTGTTGTTGTGGTTGATGCTTCCCACATATATATGCACGAGGAGTTTATTAATTTTCTGTTGTTTTGTTTGCTCGTTTGTTTGATATGATGCTGTTGCGCTTTATAAGCGATATAACTGTGCACGTCCGCAATATTTGTTACTGGGAGAAACATGGATTGGTGAGCATCTTTGCCAGTCGATTAAATCACCCACACAAAACCTTCGATGCGGTTGATGATTTGATTGGATATATTATGCTTTTGTTAAGGAGAGTAAAAATCTGTTCGTATATTTGATTGTTTGGGGACATGTTATGTTTTTTTTTGTTTTTCTTTGTCGGTGATACGTGTACTCAGCAGAGCTGCACATGTTGTGAGAATTTGTCTAAAATATAAAATCATTTGGACTATAACTGTGGAATTAAACCATACGCCTACGGAATATCGTTTTCACAAAAACACCCACACATACACAAAACCATACAATCTTGGGAGGGGGGCATTACTCAAAGTTTCCAGACAGTTCTTCTTAATGAAATCATGTTAACGTTTACATAAAACTTAAGGCGGGTCTCCGGTAGCCACAATGTTCAGGTGGGTCTCCCGTGGCCACAATGTGTGGGTGGGTCTCCGGTGGCCAGAATGTTCAGGTGGGGCTCCCGTGGCCACAATGTTCAGATGGGTCTCCCGTGGCCACAATGTTCAGGTGGGTCTCCCGTGGCCACAATGTTCAGGTGGGTCTCCCGTGGCCACAATGTTCAGGCGGGTCTCCCGTGGCCACAATGTTCAGGTGGGTCTCCCGTGGCCACAATGTTCAGGTGGGTCTCCCGTGGCCACAATGTTCAGGTGGGTCTCCCGTGGCCACAATGTGCAGGCGGGTCTCCCGTGGCCACAATGTTCAGGTGGGTCTCCCGTGGCCACAATGTTCAGGTGGGTCTCCCGTGGCCACAATGTTCAGGTGGGTCTCCCGTGGCCACAATGTTCAGGTGGGTCTCCCGTGGCCACAATGTTCAGGCGGGTCTCCCGTGGCCACAATGTTCAGGTGGGTCTCCCGTGGCCACAATGTTCAGGTGGGTCTCCCGTGGCCACAATGTTCAGGTGGGTCTCCCGTGGCCACAATGTTCAGGTGGGTCTCCCGTGGCCACAATGTTCAGGTGGGTCTCCCGTGGCCACAATGTTCAGGTGGGTCTCCCGTGGCCACAATGTTCAGGTGGGTCTCCCGTGGCCACAATGTTCAGGTGGGTCTCCGGTGGCCAGAATGTTCAGGTGGGGCTCCCGTGGCCACAATGTTCAGATGGGTCTCCCGTGGCCACAATGTTCAGATGGGTCTCCCGGTGGCCACAATGTTCAGGCGGGTCTCCCGTGGCCACAATGTTCAGGTGGGTCTCCCGTGGCCACAATGTTCAAGCTATTTTGTTGTTGTCTTTCTTAATCTTTATTCTTGGAGGATATCAATTTAGTGTTTAACAAAATAACGTGTCAAATTATCTCCCTGGGACCTACACTTTTTTTCCACAATGTGGTTTTACTGAGGATTATTTTTAAGGGTGTCTCAATGAAAAATAAACAACACAATTATTGAAAACAGTCTTGTTAAATGAAAAAAGGGGATTTAGTCTGATAAGGAATACATAAAAATAGATGTGATTTTGGTACTGTCAACAATGACGATGGTAGACTTGCAATCTAACGTTAAACCCAAGAATCGTCAAAAACCTTTTTCTTTTTTCTTTTGCTCGTTTAAGTGTCTGATGCCATTGCGGTTTTTAAGGGATATAATTGTGCACGTCCATAATATAGCGTAACGGGAATAACATGGATGGGTGACCATCTTTACCAGTCGGTTAAATCACCCACACAAAACCTTCGATGCAGTTGATGATTTGATGAGATGCATTATGCATTTGTTTCGGGGAGTAAAATCTTGTTTGTATATTTGATTGTTTGGGGCATTTTATGATGTGTGGTTTTTTTTCGTCGGTGATGATTGTACTCGGCAGGGCAGCACATTTTGTGTAAAAACATGTGGACGACATACTTGTAAATTGAAACATAAGTCTACAGGAGATTATTCCACACCAAAAACACACACACGCGTCTATAATACTGCTTAATTGGAGAAACATTGATGGGTGACCATCTTTGCCAGTCCATGAAATTACCCACACAAAATCTTCGATGCAGTTATTGATGTGATTGGATGTATTATGAACTATTTAGGGTAGTAAAAACCTGTTTGTATATTTCATTGTTTTGTGGCATACATGTTATGGTGTGAGCTTTCTTTGTCATTGATGCGTGTACTCGGCAGAACTTCATATTTTGTGTGCATTTGTCTAAAACATAAAAACATTTGGACGGCATAATCACGCCAGATAAATAGCAACAAATAGTTTTTACTTTCCTAAAGAAATGCATAATACATCCAATCAAATCATCGACGGTTTCGTGTGTGTGATGTAATCAACTGGCATGTTTCTCCAATCATTGCAGCAAACAGAGGATTACATGAGATACAACCAATGGCGTGACAGGAGAGTGAATGTGGTGGTGGGGGAGGGGGATGAGTGTTTTAGCTGTAGCTACAGTTGAGTGAGCATTTAGCTCAACCAATGGCCTGACAGGAGAGTGAATGTGGTGGTGGGGAATGAGTGTTTTAGTTGTATCAACTGTTGAGTGAGCATTTAGCTCAACCAATGGCCTGACAGGAGAGTGAATGTGGTGGTGGGGGGGGGGGGAGGAGTGTTAACCAATGGCCTGACAGGAGACGATACACGCTGAGCTGGCGAAAAAAAAACCCCACTGTGCAGGGAGATGTAGCTGTATAAATATCTCGGCCCACAGCGACCACACCATCTCTCTTCTTGGAGCCCAGCCTTCTAGTTGGTAAGTGTTCCGTTGCTTAGTATTTAATTGCTCTGTATCAGTCTAACATAATCATGTCGACATTAGTTTTGGAAGTTTAATTAATTCAGGATTATTTGTGTCTTTCTTTCTCAATGTTTACGTGTTGTAATGAACTAAACATAGTGAGAGAAAAAAAAGCAAAACAAAGTGAGTAATAGGATGGTTAAAATATTGAAGATTTTCTTCTTTAAGCACACCCCAAGTAACGTGCCCACCATTCTCATTGTCGAGTCAGTGTCTGTTTCAGTGCATAGGCTTTACCAGGACATGTCAAAAAACCTTAACTGGAAAAAAGAACAATTCGATTCTACATTGTAATACTTTACCTGATACATTAAACGGAAGAGGAAAGATGTTGTCATGTCATCCACGCATATGATGAAACATTGATTATCGGTGTTATGTCAAACACAAAGTGGATTTATTCTTGTTCTTCTTCTTCGTTCCTGGGCTTAGACTCCCACGTTCACTCGTGTTTTTAGCACGAGTGGATTTGTACGTGTATGACCGTTTTTACCCCGCCATACGCCGATTTCGGGGGAGGCATGCTGGGTATTTTCGTGTTTCTATAACTTACCGAACTCCTACATGGATTACAGGATCTTTTCCGTGCGCACTTGGTCTTGTGCTTGCGTGTACACACGAAGGGGGTTAAGTCACTAGCAAGTCTGCATATAAGTTGCCCTGGGAGATCGGAAAAATTTCCACCAGGCGGCAGCGACCGGGATTCGAACTCACGACCTCCTGATTAGGAGGCCGACGTCTTACCACCAAGCCACTGCGCCCGTTATATCATTATTGATTTTTGTTAACCACAAACAAAACAAAAGAGCCCAGTATTTGTGTTATCAAAAGTAACATACATTCAAAACAGTGAAAAACACACTAATTACTTTTGTTAAACCAAACATATTAAAGAACGTTTTAAGAAATATGTTCAAAGGAAAAAGATAGTCATTTTTCATGCTTGTGCCACAAGCCCAATGTTTAACACAATGTAGTATTGCTTTGCACACAGGGCTGCTCGTGACTGTCAGTAATCTGCTCAAGAGAAAGACGTTTCGGTTTGCTCGTGACTGTCAGTAATCTGCTCAAGAGCCTGTGGTCAATAGAGCGCACCACTTGCAAGCGTGAGTTAAACACGAAGGGATTCTTTTTTTAAGTCAGTTTAAGTTCAACGAATTATCTTCATAGTTGGTGCGCATTAGCTTACGTTTTGGTATACTGATCTAACAATAGTATAGCGACTTTGATCTTCTCTCTACAATGTGTTCTAAATAACCCCTCCGAACGTTTGCCTGTTTGGGGATTGCCCTGTACCTGGCTGACATTGCTGTCTTCCAGTCACCAATGATATGGGGGTTATTTTGCCATCTCCGACCTACAGATGCGGGTGCGTTTTGCCACCGCTCAATTATTCAAACCTCGTACTGCTGAGTCTAACCCCAAATTCGAAAACACAATGCTTTGAAAGAGCATACCAGTTAAAGTTGTTGACTAAAGAAATTGACGATTTAATGCATTTTAAAAGTAGGTGTAGTTAAACCAACAACCATGGTCAACATGTAGCTTCTCCATGTCAACGGTACATGACTGTTCAACCAAATACTTAGAAACAACAACAATGACTGTTCAACATGTAGCTTGTCCATGTCAACGGTACATGACTGTTCAACCAAATACTTAGAAACAACAACAATGACTATTCAACATGTAGCTTGTCCATGTCAACGCTACATATGACTATAACTAAATGCTGAGAGACAACACGCTTGTCCTTTTCTGTGTTAGGCGTGCATGTGTGAAATAGAGATAAGAGCCATGACAATAAAACAAGATGGTACAGAGGACTTCCAATGTAACTTCAACACTAATTTAGAATGTTTCCTTTCTATCATTTTTCTCAGACGAGAAAGCATGCTCCATTGGACGTTACGGAACACTGACAATGTTCAACGGCGAAACAGCGGACGTGGAGCTTCCCTGTGAGTATCGTCTCGCGGACTTCACGTGCGGGGACTACCGGGTCAAGGTCACTCCAGGCAGCGCGGTAGACCAGGAAGACAGTCACCGTTTCTCCCCGGACACCGTGTGGGTCAAAGTGGTCAACGCTGATACCAGTGAATTCGTGAAGATACTAACCTCAGTGAGACG
>NC_090260.1:11824605-11869605 GCF_037325665.1 Littorina saxatilis
AACACATATACACACTCATACACACACAAACACACACACAAACTCATGCACACACACACATTCACACACACACACACACACACACACACACACACACACACACTCTCTCTCTCTCTCTCAAACACACACACACACACGCACACGCACACACACACAAACACACACCCCAAGTCACACACACACACATACACACACTCACTAACACGCACTCACTCTCACAAAAAACTTCATACACACAAAACACACACCCATACGCACATATGGACAGACGGACATACACACCTTTACAAACAAACACACATACACGCACACACATACACTTATACCCACACACACATTTACACACACACGAGTACAGACTCATGCACGCGTGCGCGCACACACACACACACACAAATACACACACACACCACACACATACGAGTACAGACTCATGCACGCGTGCGCACACACACACACACACACACACACAAACACACAAACAGTAACACTAACACATGTGCACAAAATGAACACAAACACACACACTGCGCGAGAGAGAAAGACTTCAGGGAGGCATGACGTCATGATGCATTAATTGACGTCAAAGACTTTCGACCGTGACGTATTCTTCTTACGCGAGCTTTATCCATAGACTTGGAAACTACGGAATTTCTACCCGTCCAAAACGGCCTTGGGTGGCGTTTGCTGAAAAAATGGGGGCGACTATTGCACCCACCGTATTTTTGTTAGTATGGTCCAAATTTTTGGTGAACTTCCATCTCCACCTGTAGCACGTAGCCGGGCACAAAGAATCCTTCTTTATCATGTATTATTCGGTATGCACATTTCTCAAGTCGATTACAGTATAGCGTTCACGGGATACCTCCAGCTTCGCTGGGATAATAATAATAAGTGTGAGTTTAGATAGAGCGGACAGCGTCAGATAAACTCTATTTAAACGAGACAGATTAGCCGCGGGTGGAGGAGGAGGATGTTAGATACTTGAGGTAGACCTAAAGGGATCAGTGTAAGCAGGTAGGGAAGAGAGGGTAGTAAAGCAGGATATCAACACTTGGGCCCGTAATTAGAAAGAGAGGGGAGAGGAGGACTTGAGAAAGTCAAGGAGAAGAGCCCAGCCGCAATGTCCATGTTGCCGGGGGGCTTGCACGTGTGATGCATCAGCGGGGGTCTATAAGAACGGGAGAGCAACACATTGTGGTCAGTCCTTACCAGCGCGGCGCAGCGGGCATATGCCAACTATTTCTTACTACAATATGGACTTCGAATTTGGAGCGTGGGCGACAGATCTGCCTTTAACGGTGGTTAAAGTTCTCCAGGATGAGGAGTTGAACACCCTCAATGTGCTGAGAAATGTGACTGCCCAGGATTTGGAAGGCCTGGGTCTCAAGCGTGGCCACAACGTAGCGCTGAGAGTAGCAGTGGCGGCTCTGCAAAAGCGAAGCGGGGATTGGTAATAATTCGGGGATTCGGGGATTAATAATAATAATAATAATAATAATAATAATAATAATAATAATAATAATAATAATTAAGTAGATGTGCAACGCCAAGGCACTGCATACCCCAGCGAAAGACAAACCTCTCTCTCTCTCTCTCTCTCTCTCTCTCTCTCTCTCTCTCTCTCTCTCTCTCTCTCTCTCTCTCTCTCTCAAACACACACACACACACACACACGAACACACAAACACACACCCAAGTTACACACGTACACACATACACACTCACTCACACGCACTCACTCACTCTCTCACACACACTTCACTGTACACACAAAACACACCCCCATACGCACATATAGACAGACGGACATACACACCTTTACAAACAAACACACATACACACACACATACACTTACGCACACGCACAAACACAAACCAACCCACCCACTCTCTCTCTCTTTCTCTCTCTCTTTCTCTCTCTCTTTCTCTCTCTCTTTATCTCTTGTACAAACAGACACCCACACAAACACACACAAACACACACACACATGTACATACGCACGCATGTACGCACGCACACACCCACAGACACACACACACACACACACACACACACATTGACTCACACAAATCTCATACACACAATACACACACTCATACGCACATACACGGTTGGCCTAGTGGTAAGGCGTCCGCCCCGTGATCGGGAGGTCGTGGGTTAGAACCCAGGCCGGGTCATACCTAAGACTTTAAAATTGGCAATCTAGTGGGTGCTCCGCCTGGCGGCTGGCATTATGGGGTTAGTGCATGCTAGGACTGGTTGGTCCGGTGTCAGAATAATGTGACTGGGTGAGACATGAAGCCTGTGCTGCGACTTCTGCCTTTTGTGTGGCGCACGTTATATCTCAAAGCAGCACCGCCCTGATAATTATGGAAACAAACAAACAAATACGCACATAGACAGACGGACACACACACCTTTACAAACAAACATATATACACACACAAACAAACACACAAACTCATGCACACACACATTCACACACACACACACACTCCGGTTGGTCCGGTGTCAGAATAATGTGACTGGGTGAGACATGAAGCCTGTGCTGCGACTTCTGTCTTGTGTGTGGCGCACGTTATATGTCAAAGCAGCACCGCCCTGATATGGCCCTTCGTGGTCGGCTGGGCGTTAAGCAAACAAACAAACAAACAAACACCCACACCCACACTGTACATACGCACGCACACACACACACACACACATTGACTGACACAAATCTCATACACACATAACACACACTTATACGCACATAGACCGGCACGGTTGGCCTAGTGGTAAGGCGTCCGCCCCGTGATCGGGAGGTCGTGGGTTCGAACCCCGGCCGGGTCATACCTAAGACTTTAAAATTGGCAATCTATTGGCTGCTCCGCCTGGCGTCTGGCATTATGGGGTTAGTGCTAGGACTGGTTGGTCCGGTGTCAGAATAATGTGACTGGGTGAGACATGAAGCCTGTGCTGCGACTTCTGTCTTGTGTGTGGCGCACGTTATATGTCAAAGTAGCACCGCCCTGATATGGCCCTTCGTGGTCGCGGCTGGGCGTTGAGCAAACAAATACGCACATAGACAGTCGGACACACACACCTTTACAAACAAACACATATACACACTCATGCACACACAAACATACACACAAACTCATGCACACACACATTCACACACACACACTCTCTCTCTCTCTCAAACACACACACACACACCAAGACACACACACACACACACACTCACTCACTCACTCTCTAACAAAAAACTTCATACACACAAAACACACACCCATTCGCACATATGGACAGACGAACATGCACACCTTTACAAACAAACACACATACACGCACACACATACACTTATGCCCACACACACACTTACACACACACTAGTACAGACTCATGCACGCGTGCGCACGCACACACACACACACACACACACACAAATACACACACACCACACACATACGAGTACAGACTCATTCACGCGTGCGCGCACACACACACACAAATACACACACACACACACACACACACACACACACACAGTAACACTAACACATGTGCACAAAATGAACACAAACACACACACTGCGCGAGAGAGAAAGACTACAGGGAGGCATGACGTCATGATGCATTAATTGACGTCAAAGACTTTCGACCGTGACGTATTCTTCTTACGCGAGCTTTATCCATAGACTTGGAAACTACGGAATTTCTACCCGTCCAAAGCGGCCTGGGGTGGCGTTTGCTGAAAAAATGGGGGCGCCTATTTTACCCACCGTATTTTTGTTAGTATGGTCCCCATTTTTGGTGAACTTCCATCTCCAACTGTAGCACGTAGCCGGGCACAACGAATCCTTCTTTATCATGTATTATTCGGTGTGCACATTTCTCAAATCGATTACAGTATAGCGTTCACGGGATACCTCCAGCTTCGCTGGGATAACATAAAACACATGGATTATTCAAACCCAAAGAATTGACCTGTACAAGTTCAGTCTCTCATATTCGTGGGGCCTTATGTGGAACTTCATTCCTGATGTATTTAAGTCACAAACCAATGAAACAACTTTCAAGAACCATGTCACACTGTATCTCTCGCACAACTTGTAAGTACAATTATTGTGTAGCTGCTAAAATATTGGTACTATCTGATTGTATTGAACCACATGATACGGTATTAGTACTCTCTGATTGCATTGAACCACATGATAAAGTATTAGTATTACCTGATTGTATTGAACCACATGATAACGTATTAGTACTATCTGATTGTATTGAACCACATGATAAAGTATTAGTATTACCTGATTGTATTGAACCACATGATAACGTATTAGTACTATCTGATTGTATTGAACCACATGATACGGTATTAGTACTCTCTGATTGTATTGAACCACATGATAAAGTATTAGTACTATCTGATTGTATTGAACCACATGATAAAGTATAAGTACTATCTGATTGTATTGAATCACATGATAAAGTATTAGTACTATCTGATTGTATTGAACCACATGATAAAGTATTAGTACTCTCTGATTGTATTGAACCACATGATAAAGTATTAGTACTCTCTGATTGTATTGAACCACATGATAAAGTATTAGTACTATCTGATTGTATTGAACCACATGATTCTACACAATGCACAAAGTGCAGTTATTAGGCAAACACAAAATGTGTTATAATTTTCCATCATTGCCAATGCATCATATAATGCATTTGAAATGTCTTGTTGATTGCTGTACATGTTGATTATATTGATGTGTTATGCAGTAAGCCGGATAAAGAAAAAGCAGGTTGGCATTGCGATTACTGTCACCCTTGAAATATAAAGTTCCATTCAATTCAATTCAATTCTCTCTCTGACGCCCCACGTTTAAAAACGTGTCCATGTGCTTTCATATCATGTAGGGGACGAGACAACAACTGACGCCATGAACAATGCGATGACGACCCTCTTTTCGGGGCAAGGGAATATGACTGATGACGCGCTCGTCAGTTACATCGTGCTGAATCACGACAATGTCGTTCAGAGGTAAGTCACAACATTTTATTCAAACATGGCTATTTGTTTTCTAAACTAAACTGGAATGGTCTCATGTCATAATCAAACGTGTCCGCGGCTCAGTATACATCATTGCACTCGTCTTCTACTCGTCGACGTCAACTAGTAACTGGTTTCGTCTAAATTTGTTGTAAATGTTCTTCGTCTGTACAAACTGGCATGAAAAGGCGAAGGAAGGGCAAGCGAAAGCGGAATTGTATGTGCTGGTTTCCAGGCAGTAATAGCTGACTGTGGTGGATTTATTTGCACCAAAGAGAGAAGGACTTGACACACGTTTTAGTCACAGTGAATCGTGCAAGTGTCCAAGTAAATGTGATAACTTAAAGGCAGTTTCAGACACGTAAGCGTTGCGTACACACAAAACACAACGTAGAAAAGTATCAAACATAAGCTTGTACGTGCTTTCTTTTATTAAAGTGACTCTCCGCTGGGACATGACTTAGTCGGTATCCCGCTTGAAACCAGTTAGTTGCTATCGGCGTGGGCTCGGACTCTGTGATTCCAAGAATCAACGTTTGCAAACTGTTTCAGGTGTCCGAACACCACTGTGCGCATACATGCACACGATGAAGATCCTGAGCTAACAGCAACAATCGCAGGACTCGGAAACCACGAATACATGCAGGAAAACATGGGTGGCACAGTTTTGCCGAGAACTTCCTTGTGGTAACTCCTCAAGAACAATAAGATATACTCAATCATACATGCATACAATATACAGAATGCAAAAAAAAAACCGTCTGCCACTTGTTGTAGTCCCAGGGGTTGTGAATCTGGACCAACACATGTCTAGTACGTGTGAGGGTGATGTCATCTCGACACGTACACGTCTTGGCAACACTTGCTGTATTTACTAGGTCAGAACGCGCTTGAAATCTAAATACACTCTTCAAAAAAAGTTAAGGATCGGTTGAAAAAACGGATCTAATTATAAAAAAATTGCCAACAAATTAAACATCGACATAATAATTAAAAGATTAATGTGTTTGAATTAACAAATGAACAATGAGTCTTGACCTAGAATTTTGTTTGGCAGGCAGAGTTATTTCCCTTTGTGGGACTTCTCAAAAGCTTCTGCATTTTGGAAGAAAAAGGTTTTTTTAATTTTCTATAGCCCCATGAAATTTGCGGAACGCATGCCAGGGCAAAATGTTGTGATGCACGTGCTACAACAGGGTCCTGGCTATGAACATCGCTCACCAGCTTGTGTTTAAAGGTTGACACGCTGACACAATTATGCACAGTAGCAACATGCCCCCACGAAGAAAACTGAGCGATTTGGATAGAGGAAGGGCAATAGGATGGCTACAAGACGGTGTTGCTCCTAGGCAAGTGGCCCAGAGGCTTGCAGTGGCTCCCTCTGTCATCATCAGACTAAAACAGAGATTCCAAGCAACTGGAAGAGTGCAGGAGCGACAACGTTCTGGTCGGCCCAGAGTTACCACACACAGAGAGGATCGCTTCATTCAGAGGCAGGCCATGAACAAAGAATGGCTACGGCAAACAACATTAGGCAACGCCTACAAGCTACCACCAACACTGTTGTTAGTGGTCAGACGATCCGAAACCGCTTTCACAACTTTGGCTTGCGTGCAAGGCGTCCAGTCCGAGGAACAACCCTGACTGCTAATCACCGAGCAGCTCGCCGAGCCTGGTGCACTCAACATGTGAGGTGGCAACGTCAGCAGTGGGCTCAGGTGTTGTTTACAGATGAGTCCCGCTTTTGCTTGGAACCTGCTGATGGTCGCATCCGAGTGTGGAGGCGTCGCGGAGAGCGCTTCGCAGAAGGCACTGTTCTGGAACGACAGCTTTTTGGCGGAGGCTCTGTGATGGTCTGGGGAGGGATCAGCACACGTCTAAGGACACCTCCGTACCATGTAGTGGGCAACTTGACCGGTGTCCGCTACCAGAATGAGATCCTGCAACCCCTGGTCGTTCCAGCCCTCCAAGCGATCGGTCCTCGTGCGATGATTCTTCAGGATGACAACGCCCCATTGCTCTGCAGCTATAAACACCTTCATCCAGCAGGCCAGGGTCAACAGGATGTTGTGGCCAGCCAACAGCCCGGACCTGAACCCAAAAAAGAGCACATGTGAGACGAGCTTTGTCGTCGGGTACAGCAACATCACCCTCCTCCTGCCAATCTGGGTCAACTGCTGCAATGGCTCCAGCAGGAGTGGAATGGAGTTCCCAGAGCACTCATATGCAACCTGATCCACTCCATGCCCAACGATGTGTTGACTGCCTGGCACATAACGGAGGGCACACGCGTTATTGACACTGATTCCCATTGTTGTGAATTCCATTTTCGAGGGTTGTCACGTTTGACACACTCTAGCTAAATTGTCGCTGCCGCGTTCGATCTTTGCTTTGTTTGTCATTACTCCTTGGTTGTTCAATTAAATAATTTAAAAAAAGAAGAAGAATTCGGTCTTGTCTGTTTTGTGTGGCGTGCTTGTAAAAAGTGATCCTTAACTTTTGTTGAAGAGTATATAACTTGGGGGAGAAAGTTCGTTTACACTATCATCTAAAAAAAACACGTTTCAATTTGCTCGCCTTGTCATTCCTCCCAGTTGATATTTAGCGTGATTACAAATACCCTCTCGTGCTTTCACATACTGGCACAGGCACCAATCAGCCGCTACTCTCAGGCACCAATCAGCCGCTACTCTCAGGCACCAATCAGCCGCTACTCTCAGGCACCAATCAGCCGCTACTCTCAGGCACCAATCAGCCGCTACTCTCAGGACATGCCCACAGCTTCCTAGCATTATGCCTGTCTGAATTTACTTCGCATTTTCCACATTTTTCCTCGTTTTCTCAAATAGCTTCCTAGCAATCTGCTAGGCTGTGTCTCTCACCATGAGAACAAACCCTTATCATGAAAATACTATTTTCCGCTACTCAGTCATTGCACGCAACACACGCATTACCTCCCTTTAAACATTGTTCAGCAGCATGATATATTATGACCTATTTATCTCCGATCAACCTCATTTCTTGTACAATGTGTTTTCCTACGCACTATGTTAACTTACATTTCCTACTTTATGAATGTGGTTTCTCGCCGTGCATTCTGTACACTGGAATAATCCAGTGTATGAATTTAAAGTTACATTTTCCCTAGAAACCTTGCTCATGAATGCGATCGGGATGAGCATTGACTTGATGTCAATGTTGCAGTGCAACCTGCAAGGATCTGGCCAGCAAATTCACAAGCTGTCAATACAAAGAGCAAGCCGCGATGGAGTGCGTGGCCATCTTTGCTGATCCATCGCAAGCCGAGTGCCTGGCAACGTCTGACACGTCCCTGGCTGACTACTATTACGACTGTCTGACGTCTGTATGTGATGGCGACACCTCGGCTGTGGATCCCATGAACAACTACATTAGTGACAACTGCGGTAAGCGCTTGTAACTAACACCAATCACTGGCGACTGTTTATTTACACTATAATCTCTAGGAATACAAGTCAATATAGAATGTATTCTGTAGTAGAAGCAATTTTATTTTGGAATATTATTATAGAAACACTTAAGACCGAACTGATATTTGGAGACACCGACATGTTTCCAGCATTATTACATTCTATGCTTCCCATCATAACAACAAACTAGGCAGATGCGTTTGAGAGCAGGTCTTTCTGATGAGGCTGTTGATTGTAATACCAAGTATATGCCTGGAAAGGGCATTCATTTCCCTACCTTATTCAAACAACAGAATGAGTTGACATGACGTATTGTCATCATTTTCACGAGTTTTCATTCACAAACACCTGGTAAATAAATCTCATGTTCCGCATGCAATAACTCGAGGTTGTGAATGGGTTTGAGCTTTCATGTGAAACGTGGATTGTCAAAGTAAAAGCCAATCAGGCTGATTGTTTGATGTGTGGAACCATCGCGGCTTTGAATTTGTGTTTCCGAGGACAACGATTGTAAGCATTCACTCTCAAAGACCCAATCAATGTTGATAATTACCGCGGCGACTCATGGTCAATTTGCAACTTATCTCTGTAATCGCAAAATCCACAACGAAAAGTCATAAACACTTAAAAGAAAAGAAATATGCTCAACACTTACTGAACTCACAGGTATGATCGCAGCTCTGTACATTTTCAGACTGGAAGTAAAGCGTCAACAAGCTACGTTTGACGTCACAAATAAGTTTGACGTGTTATCTCGTGCTACTGTGACGATGCTTTGTGGCCCAGAGTTGGATTCTAAAAATTCGTCTCCCTGTGGGTTATTGTGCATTTTGTTGCACAACCAAAATGATGACAAAAACGATGTTTGGTGGCTTGTTGTCAGACCAGCATTTTGTTGTTGGTCCTCGGGGAGCCTTGGTAGATAAAGATGAAACAAAAGACGATATGGTCCCCTTGGACCAACAAAAAAGCTGGTCTGTCAACAAGACACCAAACATCTTATAATGTCTAGACAGTGCAAGGGCGGATCCAGGATCATAAGGAAGGGAGGGCCCACCCACACTCTTTTGCACAAACTTGACGGCGTGAAGAGCCTGAATTAAGGGCATGAAGCGCCTGAATTGAGGGAATGAAACGCCTGAATTGAGGGCATGAAGCGCCTTAATTGAGGGCATGAAGCGCCTGAATTGAGGGCATGAAGCGCCGAATTGAGGGCATGAAGCGCCTGAATTGAGGTCATGAAGCGCCTGAATTGAGGGCATGGAGAGCCTGAATTGAGGGCATAAAGCGCTTGAATTGAGGGCATGGAGCGCTTGAATTATGGGCATGAAGTGCCTTAATTGAGGGCATGAAGCGCGTGAATTGAGGGCATGAAGCGCCTGAATTGAGGGCATGAAGCGCTTGAATTGAGGGCATTAAGCGCCTGAATTGAGGGCATGAAGTGCCTTAATTGAGGGCGTGAAGCGCCTGAATTGAGGGCATGGAGCGCCTGAATTGAGGGCGTGAAGCGCCTGAATTGAGGGCATGAAGTGCCTTAATTGAGGGCGTGAAGCGCCTGAATTGAGGGCATGGAGCGCCTGAATTGAGGGCGTGAAGAGCCTGAATTGAGGGCATGAAGCGCTTGAATTGAGGGCATGAAGCGCTTGAATTGATGAGGGCATGAAGCGCCTGAATTGAGGGCGTGAAGCACCTGAATTGAGGGCATGAAGCGCTTGAATTGAGGGCATGAAGCACCTGAATTGAGGGCATGAAGCGCTTGAATTGAGGGCATGAAGCGCCTGAATTGAGGGCGTGAAGCGCCTGAATTGAGGGCATGAAGTGCCTGAATTGAGGGCGTGAAGCGCCTGAATTGGGGGCGTGAAGCGCCTGAATTAAGGGCATGAAGTGCCTTAATTGAGGGCGTGAAGCGCCTGAATTGAGGGCATGGAGCGCCTGAATTGAGGGCGTGAAGAGCCTGAATTGAGGGCATGAAGCGCTTGAATTGAGGGCATGAAGCGCTTGAATTGAGGGCATGGAGCGCCTGAATTGAGGGCGTGAAGAGCCTGAATTGAGGGCATGAAGCGCTTGAATTGAGGGCATGAAGCGCTTGAATTGAGGGCATGAAGCGCCTGAATTGAGGGCGTGAAGCACCTGAATTGAGGGCATGAAGTGCTAGAATTGAGGGCATGAAGCACCTGAATTGAGGGCATGAAGCGCTTGAATTGAGGGCATGAAGCGCCTGAATTGAGGGCATGAAGCGCCTGAATTGAGGGCATGAAGCGCCTGAATTGAGGGCATGAAGTGCCTTAATTGAGGGCGTGAAGTGCCTGAATTGAGGGCGTGAAGCGCCTGAATTGAGGGCATGAAGCGCCTGAATTGATGGCGTGAAGCGCCTGAATTGAGGGCGTGAAGCGCCTGAATTGAGGGCGTGAAGCGCCTGAATTGAGGGTGTGAAGCGCCTGAATTGAGGGTGTGAAGCGCCTGAATTGAGGGCATGAAGCGCCTGAATTGAGGGCATGAAGCGCCTTAATTGAGGGCGTGAAGTGCCTGAATTGAGGGCCTGAATTGAGGGCGTGAAGCGCCTGAATTGAGGGCGTGAAGCACCGGAATTGAGGGCATGAAGCGCCAGAATTGAGGGCATGAAGCGCCTGAACTGAGGGCATGAAGTGCCTGAATTGAGGGCGTGAAGCGCCTGAATTGAGGGCATGAAGCGCCTGAATTAAGGGCGTGAATTGAGGGCATGAAGCGCCTGAATTGAGGGCATGTTTAATATATTGAAGTTTTAAGTCGAATTTTGGAAAGGACAGTTACATTACCCCCTTAACCAGATAAATATGTAGTTGCACTTATCAACTTGAGATGCAGCTGTCACAAACTTGCAAATGAATCGGGAAGATAGGCTATGGAGATGTTGTGACATGAATTCATTGGGTAATGAATTTCATTTTGAATTCGAATGTCCAGAATTCAGTGCAGATTACATCCACCCCTCCAAAGTATATATCTGTACTCTATGTTTTCTCCTTGCACGTTCGTGTTTGGCAGCAAAACTGTAAGCTTGACACGTGCAACTTGTGAGCGCGCGCATCATTCTGAACGTAATTTCCAGGACGCCATTTCCAGGGCCCCAAAGTGTCAGAAGCTCGAGATAACACGTCATACTTGTCTGTGACGTCAAACGTAACGTGTTCGTAGATTTTGTTCCAGACTGAAAATGCACAGAGCTTCCTTCTTATTCAGTAAGTTTGTGCATATTCCTTTTCTTTCAAGTTTTTTAAGACTTTTTGTTGTTGATTTTGCGATTAAAGAGATAAGTTGCAAATTGACTATGAGTCGCAGCGGTAACCATCAACCTTGATTGGGTCTTTGAGAATGAATGCTTACAATCCACGTTTCACCTGAAGCTCAAACCATTCACCACCTCGATTTGTTACATGGGGAACATGAGATTTATGAATGAAAACTCGTGATAATGATGACAAAGGTGTATATTTGGTTTTATCCCATGACCTGCCACTTTGTCTCTGTTAGCTGAGGAAGTGATTATTCTGAATATTCCATCACAACCACATGGATATCCCATCACAACCGAGTTTCGATCTCAACTGTCATTAGTCATTGTCTTTGATTGAATTGAATAATTTATAGAGGTCATCTGCATATTCAAAGTTTACAGATGGACTACTTTTTTCAACATACGACTGAAATATGTTGTGGTGTCAAAGTCAATATCACGTATAGGTACAGGCCTATATGTGTCAATATTGAGAAAATAAAGAATACTTCATACGATACGCACATTCTGCGTGGATTTAAAGAGCGGGGTCGAGATATTTCGGTGGCTGAAGCGACTGCATGGTCAAAGGCATGTTCAACGAGTATCGCGAGTGGGATCAAGGGACGATCAAAACACACCCCAGTCACCTGGTAGTTCGAAAACTCAATCTGAAACTGACATCGATTGTCGAAGGCATGCCTGCGGTGCATAACTCTGGAATTTAAAAGTTGTCGCAGCTGGGAACCCGTTGAGATCCATTCCAACGCAAACAAAATTATCAGAAGACTCACCATGAAGTCAAATCAAACGTTAGGTTTTCTCATTTGGTTATTTGCTTTGGCTTTAAGTGTATGGCTAAATATAGCTAAATCTGCTTGCAACCGTGCTGTTCAAGACTGTTCGAACTGTCGTCTGCTAGACGGGCTTGTGTGAATCCGAGTCGAGTCAACTGCGGGGTTCAACGACAAATGAGGGAGTGGCTCCAACATGAAAAGAAGAAGACGAAAAGAAGTTGGAGATACAGTTAAGATATATGGGGAAGAGAAGAGGATGTGAGGTGTTAGATGTATCCAACCTTAGGTGTTCAAACTCAAGACCGGGACAAAGTAGAAAGCGATGTACCGCGACCGACTCTCAGTGCCGACATACAACTTCCAAGCTTTATTGCTTAACGTCTACAACAGGCGAAGTATTGAAGCTTTGGCTCACCTAAACCCGACGACTGAATATGTAAGTGATCCACGTGTGAAAACCAAAACAGAACAGCGCGATGACAGCCAACATTTCTATCCCCGACTGACAAACAGTAACACTGCATGCGAACTGACTTGGGTCAACGATCAAACCAGCACGGCCCGAACTGAATTTGTTGCGCTGCCATTATTGTGCGCAATTCTGGTAAAAATATAAACCCGGTATGCCGAATTGAGTATAACGAAAGCCGATGTCAAATATACACAGGGATATTTTAAAATGACTTTTAAAATGTAAAAGCAGATAGCAGACCTTTTTATAAGCAATATGAATGACTGAATGTCCACATACAAGTCGAATGACGCCGTCCATTATGCTGACAAATGGAAACTAGCTTTGCGCATGAATTCATTGACATGAATTTCGACTGCGGAGGCTTTTGGCAAGCTGAAAACAGGCACGGGCAGGTTTTAGTGGAAAAAGTAAGTGTTTTTAATGAAAACGTCGGAGTAATGGGATAAATAGCTTACACACCTCGTCCTGAATATCTTGCATATTTTCCCTCGGGTCGATTTTCAGGTATTACCTCGCCAAAGGCTTGGTAATACATGAAAATTGACCCTCTAGAAATTATGCAAGATAATCAGAACTCGGAGTGTGTAACCTATATGTATCTCAGTGATAACTGGTCGGCAACGTGTAGGTATGCAAGTGCGGTAATTATGATCCCAGCGAAGCTGGAGGTCCACGAATGCATACTGAGATCAAATTGAGAAATGTTCTTCCCGATAATACATGATAAAGAAGGATCCTTTGTTGCAAAACAGTTGGGGAAAGAAATTCAACAAAATTTTATACGAAACTAAATACGGCGGTAGTTCTCCACGGATTCGGTTTTTGATCTGACGCCACCCGAGGCCACTTTAAGCGGGTTGAAATTCCGTAGTTTCCAAGTCTATGGATTCAGGTCGCGCAAGAAGATGACGTCATGAGGCTGACGTCAATGGCACATGACGTCATCCCCTCTTTGCGGTCTTTCTCTCGCACGCGTGGTGTGAGTGTATTTTGTGTGCCTATGTGTCGACTGTGAGTGGGTGTGTGCGTACGCGCGCGCGCGCGCGTGTGTGTGTGTGTGTGTGTGCGCGTGTGTGTGTGTGTCTCTCTCTGTCTGTGTGTATGTGCGTGTGTTTTGTGTATGTGAGAAAGAGAGATGGAATACATGTGTGTGTGTGTGTGTGGGGGGGGGGTGCGTATGTTTGTGCGTACATGTGTGAGTATGTGTGTGTGAGAGAGAGAGAGAGAGTGTGTGTGTGTGTGTGTGTGTGTGTGTGTGTGTGTGTGTGTGTGTGTGTAAGTGTGTGTGTGTGTGTGTGTGTGTGTGTGTGTGTGTGTGTGTTTATGTGTAAAAGAGAGTTTGTGTGTGTTTGTTCGGAAGGGAATGTGTGTCCGTCTGTCAATGTGCGTATTAGTGTGTGTATATTAACAGCTATTGTGTTTTCAGCGTAGCAATAGGGTCCGATATTTAGACGAGACAAGTATAATGCCGACGAGTCGAAGACGAGTCGCATTATACTTGTTCGAGTCTAGATATCGGACCCTATTGCTACGCTGAAAACACAATAGCGATTATATAGCTGTTATGACCTTGATTTGTTGTTCCAAACTTACAAAATGACAGTTTTTGCGTCGATGCGTTGATCTCAGGTTTTGCTAGCAGACAAACTTCTTACGCGCATCATGTTCGCGCAGACATGCACACCGCTACACGCTTTCTGACTTTGGAAGAAAAACTGACTCCAAGTGCATTCGATTTCACAACACAGTTGTTGAAACAGCTTTTTAAGTAAACACAACATCAACGGAAAACTAGAAACAACTGAAGATCTAGGATGCAACAAGGGGAGAAGAAGAGAACAGCTAATCCGTACAACGCGAGCAGACGACAGCGAAGTTTTCAGTTTGGGTGAATGGTATCGCTTGTCTCGTCATGAAGCGAATTTTTCAACCTCAGTTATAAACGACTACATGAATGTTAGTGCCATGGGTTGTACATCAATACTTCAGAGGGGAAGTGGGGTATTTACGGTGTGGAGTTACGAGATAAGAAAGTCGGCCATTTTCGTCAATATGCTTTTGGATATTGAGAAAAATGGCCGACTTCCGCAGCATTATGCTTTGATAATCTGGAGAGACCATCCAATCACAGTCCCCGAATTCCCCCACGTGTTCATCAGAATAGCTATATATAGATATATGGGGAGATTTATATAGCGCTTGACGTTCTCTAAGCGCTTTACATATTAATTTCTGCCGTGTGAGATGGAATTTTTTTACACAATATATCACGCATTCACATCGGCCAGTAAATCTCAAGCCATTACGGCGAATATTTACTTTTCACGGCCTATTATTCCAAGTCACACGGGTATTTGGTGGAATTTTTTTATCTATGCCTATACAATTTTTCCAGGAAAGACCCTTTTGTCAATCGTGGGATCATTAACGTGCACACCCCAATGTAGTGTACACGAAGGGACTTCGGTTTTTCGTCTCATCCGAAAGACTAGCACTTGAACCCACCACCTGGGCTAGGAAAGGGGGAAGAAAATTGCTTACGGCCCGACTCAGGGTCGAATTCGCAACCTGTCGCTTCCGAGGCAAGTGCACTTACCACTCGGCCACCCAGTCCCTGTAGGAAATGTGCTTGTGAGGTTGTGTTTTGTGAGCATGAATGTTGCGTGTTTGAATGTGTGCTTGAATGTGTGCCCCTCAAAAGGCCCGCCAAAAATCCGACTTGTCCGCAAAAGTCGTAATTTTTAATCTTCGTGTGTTAACCTTCATTCACATCAAGCTTTGGCCTCTCAGCTGTGAAGTGTTGTTTATTGGTTTTCACATCTACTTATTATCACTAGTTAAATGAACAATCGAGGCACTCTGCTAATTACAAACTGCTTTACTTTTTCTTCTAAACCGATTAACCTTTGCCGGATGCCGCTTTTGACTACACACTCCCGACGATGCGGGTTTGTCTGAACCCATACATTTGAAAGAGGGTTTTTACCGTTTATTCCTCTAACGACGATGCGGGTTTGTCTGAACCCATACATTTGAAAGAGGGTTTTTACCGTTTATTTCTCTAACGACGGGGTGGGTTCAGGGAAACCCACAGCGCTACTTCAGTGGGTGCATCGAGTTTCTCCCTTCACCGACCTCTTGCAGGGGAGGGAGAGGGGGAGGGAGAGGGGAGGGAGAGACTGAGAGAGACTGAGAGACTAAGAAAGAGAGAGAGAGAGAGAGACTAAGAAAGAGAGAGAGAGAGAGAGAGAGAGAGAGAGACTAAGAAAGAGAGAGAGAGAGAGACTAAGAAAGAGAGAGAGAGACTAGGAAAAGGAGAGAGAGAGAGACTAAGAAAGAGAGAGAGAGACTAAGAAAGAGAGAGAGAGAGACTAAGAAAGAGAGAGAGACTAAGAAAGAGAGAGAGAGAGAGACTAAGAAAGAGAGAGAGACTAAGAAAGAGAGAGAGAGACTAAGAAAGAGAGAGAGAGAGACTAAGAAAGAGAGAGAGAGAGACTAAGAAAGAGAGAGAGAGACTAAGAAAGAGAGAGATTCAGATTCAGATTCAGATTCAAAACTTTAATACAAAGGGATAAAGGTTTTAGGCAATGCCTAATCTTCCAACCTGTCCCTTTTAGACATACATGACATTATACATTACAATTATATATTTATATAACATGTATTGAACAGCCAAACGAATAACTAATTAACTAAGAATTTGTAATCAGGTTAAAAGTAACAAAACACTAGTTATAATAACGTGGTTCATTGATTATTAAAATGATGATTAAGATGTTATGCAGTAACAGTTATGATTTTAAAGCGTAGGGAGAGAATTATTTTTGACAAAGATATTTTCGAACATTTTTTTTAAAAGATGAAAGGGTTTGACATGTTTTACAGTACATTGGAAGTATATTCCACACAAGCGATCCCCAGTAGGATAAACTAGATTTATACAAATCAATGCGTGGGAGCGGTAGCGTATAATTCAAAAGCCTCGCTCTACCAGGAGGACGCTCAAACAGGTCTTGGATGTATGAAGGTGTTTCATGGTTGTACATTTTAAACATGAAAACACTAGCATTTAAAAAGAACTGCTGATGTAGCGGAAGAATGTTCAGTTGAGTGTATTTTTCTTGAGTAGTCATATTGGGATCTCGGTTTAATAACTTTACACCTCTCTTGTGAAGTGTGTTTATTTTCTTTATATGAACATCACTGGCATTGCACCAGACAGTAGATGCATAGCAAATGTGAGAGAGACAGTGTGCGTGGAAAAACATTTTGAGGGCATCCACAGAAACAACGCACCAGAGCTTGTTAAGTAAGAAAAGGTTCCTAGAAACTCGTTTATAAACTGTATCAATGTGAGAGCGCCAGTTAAGTTCATCATCAATTACAACTCCAAGCACACGGTGTTGATGGACTTGAGCAATGCTAACTGTACCATGCATAAGATCAAGGCTCAGAGGCTGTCGCTGGTGTTTTTGTCTTGTGGTTATTAACATGCTTTTTGTTTTCTTAGGATGCAGTGCCATTCTGTTACAATTACACCAATCATTAATATTTGCTATACTTTCTTGGAGTACTTTTCTTATGAGATTTATATCTGTATTACTGCTGTGAAGTGTTGAGTCATCCGCAAAAAGATCAAGTACAGCATTTTCTTGTTTGAGGTGTAATGGTAAATCATTAATGTATAGTCCAAACAGTAAGGGACCAAGGATAGAACCTTGTGGGACTCCACATTTTACAGTGCCTTGTGATGAATATGAACCGTTTAGGTAGACTGCTTGTTTCCTATCTGACAGATATGATGTAAAAAAGGACACAGATGAGCTATTTTGCAGGTAAATAAGTAATTTGTCTAACAAAATAGCGTGATCAACTAAGTCAAATGCTTTCCTGAGATCAAGGAATACCGCTCCAACCATTTCACGATTGTTTATTGCTTTTAGCCAGGTATCACAGAGCCGGGTAAGGGCAGTATGACATGAATGTTTAGGACGAAAACCTGATTGATAAGGATGAAAAATATTGTTTTCTTCAACATATTTAAGGAGATGGGTGTGTATATGCTTTTCCAGGGGTTTAGACAGTATAGAGAGAATAGATATCGGTCTGTAGTTGTCAAGGCTATCGGTGTCTTTTGACTTTGGTACTGGAATAACTTTAGCCGTTTTAAACACTGATGGGAAGACATTCTTCCTGATAGAGAGATTGTATACATGGGTTAAACTGTTTACAATATAAGGAAGTGACATTTTTACAATTTGTGAATTAAGATTGTTTGTGTCCATTGTTTTTTTGTTATTTAGTTTAGAAATTAGTGCACCAACTTCAACGACTGTGATTACAGGTATATCAAACGAGTCAGATGGCAAAAGTTTCTCATTACAAAATTGACTGAGTACTTCAGGCACCTTATAGCCAATCTGATCAGAACTGGCTGAGGAATCAAGAACATTGTCGGTCATAGATAGAAAGTAACTATTACAATCATCAGCAGTTATATTAGGATTAATACAGGATGGGGCTTTGCGTGATTTACTAGTCAGTTGATTCATTGCACGCCAAATTTGACATATGTCATTTTTATCTATTATAAGATTTTGAAAATATTTCTTTTTTGCAAGTTTCACCAATTCAGAAATTTTGTTTCGCATTTTTTTGTAAAGTTCAAACTGTTTAATTTTTTTTAGAAAATCTCGAACTAACATAGCATCTTTAATTTCACCTGTCATCCAGTTCGGTACAGTCGAAAATTTAACTCTTTTCCTGCGGATTGGAGCATGTCTGTCAACAACAGATAATAATGTTCTGACAAATAACAATGCAGCTTCTTCAGGATCAAAACAATTTGACACCAATTGGAAATTTGCCAAACTTAAGTCAAGTAAAAACGCAGACTTGTCAAATTTTTTAAAACATCTATACGTGATATAGGTATGACCTTTTGACATTACCTTTGGTCGTTTACACGACCAAGTGCACGTGATGGGTTTATGGTCACTCATGCAAATATTAGATGTTGAAGCATTTAGAACCATGCTATCATTGTTCGTGTATATATGATCCAGAAGAGTTGAAGACATGCTAGTTACTCTTGTGGGCTCTTTTATAAGTTGAGTAATACCTAGCGATTCAGTTTTGTCAAGCCATTGAGACTGGTTTACTAACATGTTAATATTAAAGTCTCCCAATAATAGCATATTACAATTGCACACGTTGACTTTGTCCATCATATCTATAAAGTCATCAAACCATTCATCCGTGCAGGCGGGATTTCTGTATAAGAATCCAACTAGAATAGGAGATGAATTGTTTGGCCTTACTTCTAGCCAAATACACTCTACACTCTGTGGTTCAAGGTCATGCCGGCGTTTTACAACATGAAAACAATCGTTGTGCACATACACACCGATTCCCGTGTGATTTGGATGAGCAGCATCACGTCTTATAAAAGAATAATTCTGAATCTCAACAGAATCATCATTATGCTTTAGGTTTGACAGTCTTGTCTCTGTTAACCCAAGTAGATGAAGCGATGGTGACGTATTGAGAAGTAAACTGACATCATGCAGCTTGTTCCCCAAGTGATATACGTTCACGTGTCCAATGTTTAATCCACTTTTTGAACGCATATTTATACAGAATGAACACAATTAACTTACAAGGTTATTTGAAAAGAGGCAGCTGACTCAGACTCAGGACTTCGGTTAAAACGAAACCGTTTATATCCTAACACAATAGAGAGAGAGAGATAGAGAGAGAGAGAGACAAATAAAGAGAGAGAGAGAGACTAAGAAAGAGAGAGAGAGACTAAGAAAGAGAGAGAGACTAAGAAAGAGAGAGAGAGACTAAGAAAGAGAGAGAGAGAGAGACTAAGAAAGAGAGAGAGAGAGACTAAGAAAGATAGAGAGAGAGAGACCAAATAAAGATAGAGAGAGAGATTAAGAAAGAGAGAGAGAGACTAAGAAAGAGAGAGAGAGACTAAGAAAGAGAGAGACTAAGAAAGTGAGAGAGAGAGAGACTAAGAAAGAGAGAGAGACTAAGAAAGAGAGAGAGACTAAGAAAGAGAGAGAGAGAGACAAAGAAAGAGAGAGAGAGACTAAGAGAGAGAGAGAGAGAGAGAGACTAAGAAAGAGAGAGAGAGAGAGAGACTAAGAAAGAGAGAGAGAGAGACTAAGAAAGAGAGAGAGAGACTAAGAAAGAGAGAGAGAGAGAGACTAAGAAAGAGAGAGAGAGAGACTAAGAAAGAGAGAGAGAAAGAGAGACTAAGAAAGAGAGAGAGACTAAGAGAGAGAGAGAGACTAAGAAAGAGAGAGAGAGAGACTAAGAGAGAGAGAGAGAGAGACTAAGAAAGAGAGAGAGAGACTAAGAAAGAGAGAGAGAGAGAGAGAGACTAAGAAAGAGAGAGAGAGAGACTAAGAAAGAGAGAGAGAGAGACTAAGAAAGAGAGAGAGAGACTAAGAAAGAGAGAGAGAGAGAGATTAAGAAAGAGAGAGAGAGACTAAGAAAAAGAGAGAGAGAGAGACTAAAAAAGAGAGAGAGAGAGAGAGAGAGACTAAGAAAGAGAGAGAGAGAGACTAAGAAAGAGAGAGAGAGAGACTAAGAAAGAGCTAGAGAGAGAGAGACTAAGAAAGAGAGTGAGAGAGACTAAGAAAGAGAGACAGAGAGAGAGAGACTAAGAAAGAGAGAGAGAGACTGAGAGAGAGAGAGACTAAGAAAGAGAGAGAGAGAGAGAGACTAAGAAAGAGAGAGAGAGACTAAGAAAGAGAGAGACTAAGAAAGTGAGAGAGAGAGACTAAGAAAGAGAGAGAGAGAGAGAGAGAGAGAGACTAAGAAAGAGAGAGAGAGAGACTAAGAAAGAGAGAGAGAGACTAAGAAAGAGAGAGAGAGAGAGACTAAGAAAGAGAGAGAGACTAAGAGAGAGAGAGAGAGAGAGACTAAGAAAGAGAGAGAGACTAAGAGAGAGACTAAGAAAGAGAGAGAGAGAGAGAGACTAAGAAAGAGAGAGGGAGACTAAGAAAGAGAGAGAGAGAGAGAGACTAAGAAAGAGAGAGAGAGAGAGAGACTAAGAAAGAGAGAGAGAGAGAGACTAAGAAAGAGAGAGAGAGACCGCTAAGAAAGAGAGAGAGAGAGAGACTAAGAAAGAGAGAGACTAAGAAAGAGAGAGAGAGACTAAGAAAGAGAGAGAGAGAGACAGAGAGAGAGACTAAGAGAGAGAGACAGAGAGAGAGACTAAGAGAGAGAGACAGAGAGAGACAGAGAGAGAGAGACAGAGAGAGACAGAGAGAGAGACAGAGAGAGAGAGACAGAGACAGACAGTCAGATAGACAGACAGTCAGATAGACGGATAGACAGATAGACGGATAGACAGACAGACAGACAGAGGAACTGACAACAGACATACAGACAGAGAGATACGGACAGACAGACAGAGAGACAGACAGTCTCTTGGAGACAAACAGGCTGACAGACACTGTTCCGCCGCTTTGGTAATTATGGGTGTAGCAGAACCCACGCCGTCGGCAGAGGGATAGTTACAATCACTACTACTCTTTAAAAGTATGGGTTTGTGTGAACCCGCGCCATCGGTAGTGTGTATGTAAATTATCATAATCAATTAATTTTAATGTTTTGTCATGTACACACTAAAAATTTGCAGACAGAGAGCAAATTAGGTGTGTGAGAGATACTTAAAATTTCAAAACGATACCTTTAATGGTTCCAGAGTTACAATGATTTTAGTGTGTCTCTGGGTACAGGTGAACCCAGGAAGCACGGCAAAGGTTAATAAACGAGTCCTCAAAAGTGGGGTCTTTTGGTGCTAGTGCCTGTAAACAACACTGTGTGTGTGTGTGTGTGTGTGTGTGTGTGTGTGTGTGTGTGTGTGTGTGTGTGTGTGTGTGTGTGTGTGTGTGTGTGTGTGTGTGTTGTCTCTATCACTTTGTCACTATTTCTTTCTTTTTGTATAATTATTTGTGTCTAAAGTGCTCTCTCTAGGCTGAAATGGACTCGCGTCTCATTTTCTAGGTTCATATATGGCGTTGAGTCAAGACTTACAAAAACTGGAATGTATGTGGCAGATCCATTTTTCCGAGAGACTTATATCACATACAGACAGCTTACAGTCTCAACATATGATCTTTTCTTTCCATTGAACGACGCAGTGTTTTACCAAACCACCATCTACACTCCTGAGATGAGTTCGGCATCCTGGCTGGAAAAATCATGTGACTCTGACGGTGACTGCCCTGACGGCATCCACGCTGAGTGTTGGAAGGGCAAGTGTCTCTGTACTCCCGGATACTACTACTCCAATGGACAGGCCGTCTGTGTGGAAGGTGAGTGTTTGTTGTGGCTGGATGTGTTTTGCTTGGATGGATTGCGTTCGAGGACGTTAAAGTAAACTTGGTCAACAAAATATTGCGACAAATTTCACACGCAAATTAAATTGGCTGTCTATATCTATCTCAAAAGAAGGAGAAGTATCGCTGTCCTTTCTGTTCAGATTGCCATGTGGCCGACCAGCAGGGCGAGTTCCTTGTCTATCCACAGGCGCCCGCATGGCAGGACCCAACACCGTGGATTATCTGGTGACAATCTAGGAGATTGCCTGGACGCGTGTGTAGCAGACTCTCGCTGTATATTTATGGCTATTTATAACGTGCCGGACATTTACAAGTGTTATTCGAGCACAACCTCCCCTCTCCAAGATCCAGGCTCGCTTTACTCTGGTGATGATGATTTTTCGTACCAGAAACGGTGCGCGTACACTGCTGTGCAGAGCTCACTCTTTAGCTGGGCTGGCCTGGCAGCGTGAGATTGCCTGGCAGTAGGCCCGCTATAAATAAAACACTTGCTCCACTGCTGTCTGCTAGTGCTGGCTGCTACAGCCAGAAAGTAAGGTAGTGTGTAATTTGACTAAGCACACACAACTGACACAATCAAATAGACTCGGGCAACCCATGGCATAATAGGGGATACATTCAGCTTTAAAATGATACCAAGCATGACAAGGTCGAGAGTACATGCAAAGAGTGTGTGGTGTATCAAAGAGACAGAATACAAACAGACACATTCCTGTCCCAGCACAATCTCTTCCAATCTCCACTCCATTGACACCCCAATTACTCAAGCTGTCCATTTCCCACAAGCAATGTTAGGAATGCAGTGTGAAGTACAGCATGCCAGCATGCAGAATCACTCACCACCAGTCTTGTTACCAGGTCCTGTTCGCCGGCAGGAAGGGGTTAATTACTCCACTGTGGGGGGGCCGCGCGCCAGGCAAGATAGCAGCTAACGGTACTCCTGTTGCTTGTGTAAACACTTAGAGAGAGAGGGTTCTCACATTCACTGTTTGTGTCAAAAGAACTCTGGTTATTCTATTAGTCAGTCACTGAGTCAGTTGCTGACAGTGAATTCTTTAAAACTGTATCACAGAAGCAGGCTGAGATCTTTTTCAGTACATAGTATTCAGACTTGTTTCACAAAAAAAGACACTTCTCAAAGAAGGAAATAAAACACCTTTCTGTTGTCTTTGAAGGAACATACACACTTCTACAAAATCACAACCATGAAGAGACACGGTAATTTAGGCCAGTTTATATAGGTTAATTTGCATTACTTTGGACTTGACACTGCTGTTCTAAGGAGGGGAGAGACAATGGTTAGCTGTTCCTTCATGAGCACTCTGATCTTGTCTTCATCATTGTTTATTCCCAGAACTCGGCCCTTGAGAGTGTTAACAAAGGAATGTGTTTCCTCACCCCCCTGTTCTCCATGTAGTGCAAGTCCAAATTTCCACAAGCGCATAAAATCCACACAGTGACTCTCAAGCAAATGTTGTTTTGGTATGACTGTGCTCTCTGTGAAATGGGTTCTGTAGTAGTGCATGTAATCATGGATTGATGTTTCTGCTTCATCAATGTCTGCTTCTGACACAGGTCGTGTGTGTGAAACTTGCTTGTGAACTTTGGAATACTTAGTATTCAGACCTTCAAATTTGACTGCAATATCATGAGCATCTGTGTGAATGCTGTGGTCGTCTGTCACTTCATAAGCTCTCTTCACCACACTCTGGCAAATGTCGGCTGTGACTGAAGGCTGTAGATACTTATGACAGTGATTTCCCACAAAAGATCGCCCATGATACGCCTGCACTTCAATTTTGTTGCTTTTCAGAACTTGATCTAGGTTTGATGTGACTGGCCCGGCCAACAGTTGGAGTTCTGATAGCTGTCGCCGTTGTGTTTCAGCGCTGTCATATGTCTTGTTAATGTCATCCTGAAGCTCTGCCCGTTTCTTGTTGTAGGAATCTGTGCTGTGAAAGTCATCTTCTTGCAGGAAAACAAGCTGAGTTTCAAAGTGTTGTTTCTTTTTCTCTTCGTCATTGATATCTTTCAAGGCCTTGACAAATTCCTCAAAAGGTTTTGTCATTCCTGAAAAATCGACCTCACTTTCTTTTACAAGGACTGCTGCTATTGTTTTGTCTAGTTTGTGACACTCGTGTTCAAGCAGAACATGATGTTTTTTAACAATGCCAAGCAGAATATGAAGGTAGGGTGGTGCAACTTGCGTCAGCTGAAGGTCGAACAGTGGATAATGGATTGCGTTGTTGTAAGCTTTTGCCTTTTTCTTATCCCTGCCAGCACGCACAAAACGCCTGTGATCATTTTTAATGTTCAGAAGTGTTCTTTGTGGTACCTCTGGTTGTTCTGTTGGGGCTCTTTGGATCTGTGTCTTTGTGGCCTTGCACCAAAGACAGGGGTGGACAGCTTGTGCGCCTGACAGACCATAGACTTTGGTTTGGAACTCATAATCCCCAAATAGAAAAACGCGCAAGTGCTTTCCTCTCCAGGTGATTTCCTCAAGGTTGGAGATCTGCTGTTGGTATGGGGCAAGAATAGACTGGAGGTTGACGAAGCAATCTTTGCAGTTCACAAGGGTAATTAGAAAGGTATTGCGCCTTGAGTTAGCTTCTGTTGTGTTTGCCACCTGTAACATCAATTTAAAGCTACCTCCCCCATAATCCCCGCCAATTTTGATCCATATTTCATCTTCGGGTATTTGCTCGTTTTGAGTCAGAAGGCCCTCTTGTTCGTACTGGTCTAATAGGTTTGTGACAAACTCAGGCAGATCATCACTTCCTATGTAGCCCACTGGAATACTAGCTCTTGCTCGATCTTCAGTGAACAACCTTTTCCTTTTGATGTGTATGTCTCCACACTGTGTCTCATTTTGAAAGACCCGTTCTTGCTTTTCACTAGCCATCTGAACCCCTTTGGTTCTCAAATACCTCTTTTGTCTTCGGTATTTGTTCCAGCTAAGCCCAAGCATTGTTCTTAAAACTGATCCGTCCTTGGCTGACATCACTGGCCTTTTAAAACCTGATGCTCGAAGCAGCTTTTCCCTGACTGCTTTTGACGATTTTCGCAACTCGGAACTGTGCTGTATCAGAGAATCTTCCGTTGTTTTGCCGGACACGTCAAGCCTGTACTTTTCAATCTGCTTAGATCTTTTTTTTCGTAGAGGAGAAGCAGCGGTGCTTGAACATTTTCGTGGAACAATGATCTTTTTGAAGACAAGAGGCTGGCCTTTGGTTTTGCACCTAAGAGTTGTGTTGTCACCTGCACCATTGAGTTTCATGCGAGTTAATTGTGTATGGTATTCTTCTTCCTCTCTTGAAAGTGGATAGCTGAGATCATGTGCAGGACGTAGTTTCTTCTTTTGTGACATGGGAGAAGTTGTACTGTCCACAAACCTTTTAGGCGTTTTATTTCGTTCTGGAGTAGCGGTTTGCACAAAACTGCTTTCTTTTTGTGGTGTGCACTGTTTAGATTGTAGTGGAGACGTTTGCACACTAACTGTATTTGGTGCTTTGGAAGGCGTTGATGCCAGTGGTGGCAAAAAAGTTGAAGCATCGCTAAACACATGTGTCACACAGTCGCCAGAGCTATCTGTCTTTCTTGCTTGGCATCTTTTTTTCTTTGCTGGTCTTCCACCTTTTGTCTGACTGAAAAATTTGGAACACACAGGACAGTCGCTGGCAAGTAAAGAAGCATCAAACTCTTGCCATAGAAAAGCTGCGTTTTGAATGTCCTGATAGGCATTATCAAGCGAAATTTTCGAGGGAACATGTGAACCTTTTAATTTCATCACCCTGCAAAAACATTTGTTGCACAATGTTTGAGAATGAATGTCACTGTTGTCAAGCATGATGTTTATTCCATGATAGCTGTCAAGTTCTACGGTGGCATACCTACACAATTTCACTAGAGTGTCATATTTCTTTTTTGATCTTTCTCCACATACACGACAAAGAGAATGTAGTCTCTCCAAGTGTGCTTCTTTTGTATGAAGAGTTTCCATCACGAAGTGTGCTGAACTTAAACAACTAAAAAATCCACACCCATTTTTCAAGTCCCTTTGCCAGTCAGAAAATGAACACACACATGCACAAATCACAGTTTGTCCTTATAGAAACTATTTTTTTTCCAAAGTTAAGTCCTACACATCACTGCTCATGACAGTTCAAAATACAGACCTACAATCAGGTACCACAAAACACAGTAGGAATAGTATGTTAGAACCCATGTAACAGCATCAAAACTGTCAACAACACATCTACCACTGTGAATAAAACTCAGAACCCTGCTCTCTTTCAACAATAAAAACTCCATTTAGAATACTGGTAACAAAAAACATTTTTGCTCTGGTGCATACTCTAAAGTTTCAATTCACTAACACAGTTAATCCTGGGAAACCAAAAAGGTCCAAGCACTTGCAATAGATCACTGAAAATTGTAAACATCCAGGGTTTTTAATAGGGGCCAAAGAAGGGCCAGCCTGCTGGTGCCAACAGCTGCCACTGACTGACGCCTTCCCTGTGGGAGTGGAATGTCTGGCAGCAGGGGGTATCTGGTAGCAGCTGGCGAGCAGCTAAAGGGGAGGATTTTGCCTGTGCTGCACAGCAGTGCGTAGTCCTCTAACGGACCACGGTAGACCAACACAGCGCCATTTGTCTCCCCCGCCCCCTCTCCCCACCTCCTTCTCCTATCCCCATTTTTTTATTTGCTGTTTGGTTTGTTATGCGTCAAATGTCATATTTCGGTCAAAAATTATAAAAAAACTTTTTTCACTGACTTATTTACCTGAGATTTGATTTTTGATTGAATACACGATTTCATAACTGCTGCATATGCTTCACCGACGGAACATTTGAATTTATCAATCGAAATATGAAACGTTATTTTGAATACTTCCACACATCGACACAAATCTACAGGTTTTATTGTCAAGACCGAAATGCTTAGCTCCTTCACTAAACTTACTCTTGCATGGTATATACGAGGTATGATCCAAACAAAATGATCAAATGTGATTTTCACAGAGACTGTTACCCCCCTCGGGTTAGGGGGAAGAATTTACCCGATGCTCCCCAGCATGTCGTAAGAGGCGACTAACGGATTTTGTTTCTCCTTTTACCCTTGTTAAGTGTTTCTTGTATAGAATATAGTCAATTTTTGTAAAGATTTTAGTCAAGCAGTATGTAAGAAATGTTAAGTCCTTTGTACTGGAAACTTGCATTCTCCCAGTAAGGTAATATATTGTACTACGTTGCAAGCCCCTGGAGCAAATTTTTGATTAGTGCTTTTGTGAACAAGAAACAATTGACAAGTGGCTCTATCCCATCTTCCCCCTTTCCCCGTCGCGATATAACCCTTCGTGGTTGAAAACGACGTTAAACACCAAATAAACAAATAAACAGAGACTGTTCGGCGTATCTGGCCCAAAATACAGCAGTCATTAGAACTATTCGCCTCCGACATCGATGCAAAGTCACAAGTGCCTAAGCCAATCAGAAGAGGCTTTAATGTGACCTTATTTGGGATTGCTTTTGAGCTCTCATTTGACGGCTTTTTTGAGGTCCTGGGTGCAGTGAAACTTGTTGGCTAAAATTCTGATTTTCAAAGAGGGTATAACCAGAAATCACAAGGGGTGTAATCAGGTCTGAAGAATGTGTGAGGCAAAAATGGGATCATTTGGTCTTTTAGGAATGGAGTTACGGCCCTTCTTTTGTGGAGACTGACATTTTCATGAAGGAGAAAGGCAGTCTGGGTTTCGCAGTTTGGTCGCTGACTGCTAAACTCGTAAGTAAGTTTGGGTAAAAAGGTTTCTGCATAGTACGTGACAATGGCTGTGCTGTTAGTAGACAGAATATCGTGGTCGAAAAATACAGCAAATAGCCCTGTTTCTGCTTTGAAAACCTCGCTTACAAATTTGATGCATCTCGTCATTTTGGTCTAGACACGCTTTGTTTCTGTGTTCTCTGGCACTAAAGTTGAAGGAAACCAAAGTCTCATAATCAGTGACTACAGTAACAACAAATCTGGGTCTACTGGGTTCACAACGGTTGAGCCGATCGCGTGCAAGAGGAGCATGATGCTCCTTCCGTTCCCCTGTAAACTTATGAGGCACCCATTTTGCGGCCAGCTTTTGAAGCGGAAGATCATTGATTAGAATTTTCTGGAATGTTCCATGTGAAAGTTTAAGTTTTGCACTTTATACTCGCATGTACACTTTTTCATCTTAGTTCTTAAATTTTGACAGAGCAGCTACATTATTCTCGTTTGAAGCGCTCTTCGGAAGTCTTTTTGGGTTGTCAGAGTTATTCCCCTTTTCCCCAGTTTCGATTTCTCTTTTCTTTTGTCAGATTGTAGAATATGGAACAGCTTTGATTCATGTAACGTTTTTCAGCTTTGTAGCAATTTTCTTTGTACCACCATCTAGCTACACTCTTTCAAAGAAGTAAAAATTTTCATGGTGCTTGACAAAAGACCCCGTTTTGAAGCACAACCCAAAAGTGACGTATTTTAAAAACTCGTTATTTATGACGTAGTAGCATAATGACGTCATCTCTCAGAGGTATACCAGTTAAATGGTTGGCATTTCAAATGATAAATTACTTTTTATAATCAGTAGCTTGAGACTTGTATAATCGCGGTTTGATCATTTTGTTTGGATCATACCTCGTACCTTGGCCTCTGTTGGTCTTGCCGGGGTGTTATACCCTTGTACGAGTACCACTAATAAATATATTGCATTCCAGTGTGTTTGAATTTAAATAAATATATATGTGTGTGTGTGTGTATGTGTGTGTGTGTGTGTGTGTTTGTGTGTGTATGTATATGTGTGTGTGTGTCTGTGTGTGTCTTGTGTCTGTGTGTCTGTGTGTGTATGTGTGTGGGTGTGTGTGTTAGTTTTGTGAGTGTGTGTGTGTGCGTGTGTGTGCTCTTCGCTGGGGGTATGCAATGTCTTGGCTTACTGACATTGTAATTGGTCATCTGTCTGGGTCAAATAATTACCGCGTTCCTTTGAGTTCATTGCCCTAATCTGTTTCCGCGTAGCAGTGTGTCATGTTCAATGGCATAACAACGTGCTTTAACCAAAACTCGGCAGCCGCGCATGCGCAAGGAAAGCAACCGCTACTTAGTGCATGGAAACCACACACTGACATGATCATTTAAAAATCACGGGAGGCACGGACATATAGGTGGAGCAAGTAACGAGACAGACAGACACACACACACAGACACACAGACACACACATCCATACACACACACACACACATCCACACACATCCACACGCACACACACACACACACATACACACACACACACTAATACACATACATACATACACACTAATACACACACATACACACACTAATACACACACACACACACACACACACTCACACACACACCCACACACACACACACACACACATATGCGCACACACACACACACAGACATATACGCACGCACACACACATACACACGCACGCACACATCTGTGAAGCTCGACAGTTTCTTGTTCACGCGAGTGCATAAATTAACCTAGTTATTACGTGGTGTTTGGTCGGAGTTCGATTCAACTGAGTGATTCCGGCCTCCATTTTGTTTTACACAAGCTCATGATGATGTCTGACATAGTTTGCTAGTGACTGTCTTTTTGTGCATGATGTGGTGATCTACCTGATCTAAATTTAGATCCAAAAATAGGTCAAGACCAGCCGGGACAGAGTCCGAAATTAATTCGTTAAAAAAATCGCAGTTCTTGACTCTTTGGGTGCAAGTCAATGAAACTTGGTAGTTCTTCTAACGGATAGCTGCCTGAGGTATGACTAAAAGCCCCAGGGGCTCCGTGCACCTGGATTTGACAAGTTCAGTACCTTTAAACATTAAAAGCGCCTTATTAAATAATAATTGATCTTTAAGTGATAAAAAATTAAGACTGCTAAGCTTTTGCTCTGTTGATGTTTGCGGACCCGGCATGATAAGTTTAGCTGCGCGACGGTGAAGAGACTTTACTTTGTTTAAGTGAACATCGCTACAACCATCCCAAAGTGTAGATGCATAATTCAGATGAGGTAAAATATGACCAAAATAAAACAACTTGAGTGCTGAGGTATCAGCGTAATGCTTTAATATGGAGAGAAGCAACAAGTTTTTAGATAAGGTTTTTGTAACACGGTTGAGGTGGGAGTGCCACTTTAATTCAGCGTCTATTGTGACCCCGAGAACACGATGGCTGGTTACTTGCTCAATGGGTGACTCATTTAAACTGAGATGAAGATTCAGAGGAGCGAGTTGGTGTTTCTGTCGTGTTGTGATCACCATGCATTTAGTTTTGCCTGGGTGTATAATCATTGAGTTTTGTTTATAATCATTGAGTTTTGAGAGAGAGAGAGAGAGAGAGAGAGAAAAAGAGAGAGAGAGAGAGAGAGAGAGAGAGAGAGAGAGAGAGAGAGAGAGAGAGTGTGTGAGTGAGAGTGTGTGCATGTTCTGATGATTGTTTAGATTAAAATAATAATTTCAACAAAAAAAAAGACTGTTAGTGTATGTTACTGATCAAAACAAATTATGAATCTGCTGTGCCATTCGCGGTCGGCAGCCCCGCGTACGATCATCTCTCACATGTGACCGCCTCTCGTCTACAGGGTTGGTCGATATATTCTACCCCCAAAATAGCACTTGTTTGCATCTTCAGTGACTCTATCGTCCACTAAAATCCCAAACCGACGTCAAATACGAGCGGATTTTGTGAAATAAAGCACATTTCTACTTCCAAAACCCATCGAACAGCCATTTGACCTTAAACACAGCCATTTCCGGCTCTCGATCGCCGACATGTTCAGCTTTGATGGTAATTTACGGACAAATATGAACCGCTCTATGACATAGTTTTTTGCATCGAGAAACAATGTAAGGCATCGCTAAATCTGTAGCTTACTTTAAATCCCGACGTAAATCAAACAAATCCAAGAAAACTGACAAAACGTGCCTTCAATCGTGTCAGACCCCGCGTAGAGCCTCAGTCCCGGTTATCCCCGTGTTTCCAGGGCCCCAACGTGTCAGAAGTTCGAGATAACACGTTATACTTGTCTTTGACGTCAAACGTAACTTGTTCGTAGATTTTGGTCAATGAAAATGCACAGAGCTTTCTTCTTATTCATCACGTTTGAGCATATTTCATTTCTTTCAAGTGTTTTATGACTTTTCGTTGTGGATTTTGCGATTACAGAGATAAGTTGCAAATTGACCATGAGTCGCAGCGGTAATCATCAACCTTGTGTGGGTCTTTGAGAGTGAATGGTTACAATCCACGTTTTACTTGAAAGCTCAAAGCCATTCACCACCTCGATTTGTTTCATGGGGAACATGAGATTTATTTCCCAGCTGGTTATGAATGAAAACTTGTGAAAATGATGACAAAGGTGTATATTTGGTTGTATCTCAGTGATAACTGGGTGGCAACGTGTAGGTATGCAAGTGCGGTAACTAGGGGAAGGGATCCTAATATGGACCACTTTTTGTTTCATGCTGATAACAAGCTTGTTTTCTTGCGAAGAAGTTTCATTTTGTGTTTGGTAGTCCTTCTCTCTTAGGTTAACCGTTAGGCCTAATTAGAGTGAAATAGCTTTGATAGACATTCAGCAAAAATTAAATACAGAAAAAATCACAAAGGGTCCATAATAGGAGACTGGGCGCCTAATATGGACCAGTGAAGCGGCCTTCACGAATCACTGTTCAAAATAACATGATACAACTTAGTGTACAAGTCAGCCTAATTAAAATATGCTCTAGATTTATCTGTTTCTGGTTGATGAGAGCATTATTTGAAGCACACCAGGAAACTAAAGAAGCTTATCAAAAACAGAGTGAAAATAAGTGAAATTATCAACTTCCACGAAAAGAAGACTTTTTGTTGCATTTTTTTTAAATCACGAGGGCTAGTTATAGGTTATTTCCAGCAAGCTTCTTAATGAAGTAATGAAAATAGCCTTTAGCTTTTATTTTCTTCATGTGTGTGTATGCGTGTGTGTGTGTGTGTGTGTGTGTGTGTGTGTGTGTGCGTGTGTGTGTGTGTGTGTGCGTGTGTGTGTGTTGCGTGTGTGTTGTGTGCGTGTGTGTGAGTGTATTATGTGTGTGTGTGTGTGTGTGTGTGTGTGTGTGTGTGTGTGTGTGTGTGTATTGTGTGTGTGTGTATGTGTCTGTGTGTGACTGTGTTTGTGTCCTTGTGTGCGTGCGTGTGCGTGCGTGAATGAATGTGTGTGTGTATGTACGTTCGTGCGTGCGTGCGTGTGGGTGTATGTGATCAGAAAACTTAACCTTTCTGAACAGTTCTTCACTCTTCAAGAACGATCGAGAAAATAAGCATGACCTTACGTCCTCGCGGAACGTTCTGGAGCATTACCTTATTTCCTTCAAGAACGATCTTTACTACGCGTCATAAATGTTTTACACAGATGCGTTTGAGTGCGTATCATTGTAATGAGGCAGTTTTTTTGGTAAACCCAATTATATGACTTTAAAGGCCATTCATTTTCAAACATTATTCAACAAACAGATTGATCTAACATGAGCAAGTGTTTATACAGTGAAACCTACAACACGGACGTCCCCAAAATTCCAATTTGCAATTCTAAAACGCATTGTATTACATGTAAATAAGTACCGGTTACAATCGACTCGAAGTACGTCTCCATCAATATCCAAAACTTGCAAAGCAATCCGCCAAGTCAGTGGTGAAATACAGTGCTCTGTGTCATGGTAGCCCTCAACGCTAAGCCAAAACCATCTGTTTTTGACCCCTCATACGATCGACACCATGCATCAGTAGAAAAAAGCATAGCACACAAAATACGCAAACTAGCCAAACAAAACAACATGTTCTGGGTATATCATTGATCTGACAGAAATAACAAGGGATTTAATGGTTTAATTCTCCCCCGAAATCGGCGTATGCTGCCTGCATGGCGGGGTAAAAACGGTCATACACGTAAAACTCCACTCGTGTTAAAACATGAGTGAACGTGGGAGTTTCAACCCATGAACGAAGAAGAAGAATGGTTACATTTGGGTGCGAAATTTGTCGCAATAATTAAGGGGCTACATTTAGTATTGGGTACATCCAAAAACGAAGAGACTGCCAACGTTCCAAAATTCAGAATAAAAGAAAACAAGAAAGGTAAGTTGTTGGAAAGTTTGTGATTGAAAAATGTACGTTATGATTCTGCCACGCCCTGCTATGGGATTTCAGTGTCGGCGTTCGACGAGCGCAGTGGCGTGGTGGTAAGACGTCGGCCTCCTAATCGGGAGGTCGTGAGTTCGAATCCCGGTCGCTGCCGCCTGGTGGGTTAAGAGTGGAGATTTTTCCGCTCTCCCATGTCAACTTATGCGCAGACCAGCTAGTGACTTAACACCCTTCGTGTGTACACGCAAGCACAAGACCAAGTGCGCACGGAAAAGATCCTGTAATCCATGTCGGAGTTCGGTGGGTTATGGAAACACGAAAATACTCCGCATGCCTACTCAACGAAAGCGGAGTGAAGCTGACTATGCTCTCATGTAGGGTATAGGGTGGGGAACCAAAATGGGCAAACGAGCTCCCACGTAACCAGAACATCCTGGAACGCTGAAGAAGAAGAAGTGTCTGCGTTGTGTGTAACGTAAATTTGTGATACCTAAGAAGTGTAACTTAAATTTGTGTAACGTATGAAGTGTAACGTAAATTTGTGTAACGTATGAAGTGTAACGTAAATTTGTGTAACGTAAGAAGTGTAACGTATGAAGTGTAACGTAAATTGTGACCCTCCACCACGGAATGAGTTGCATGTCACCTTTGCGTGATTTTCATATTTTTACATTTTCCTAAAGAGTCTTTTTATGCTCTATCCAGTGGTGAAAAACGTTTTAGAAAAGAGCGAAAACTTGTTTGAGTTATAAGCCTGTGACTAAGTGTTAGGAAACGCTACCGTTGCTGAGCTTTGGTTCAGTTTTGTGTGTTGCATGTAGTTGACTTATTTGTACTTTGTGGGAAAGTACCGATATTATATTTTGTAAACACAATATTTATGCTTGGACGAGAATGCAGGTGAACTTTCTAGTCCTGTCAAAACAAGTTGTTTACCATGCTGTTTTAGTCGTGAGTTCGTGGCGTTCGTTCGGATTAAGTGTGTCGGCGCTTTTGATGTACGTCATAAGAGAATGTCGCTAGTTTAGTCCATGCACGGCTCGTATAATGTAGTTGTATCGTGTTCGGTCTGGAATATTCTCGAGATTGAGTATTTACTATATATGCCAGCGCGATTTGAATGTTAGAAAAGCTTCTATTTGAGTTCTGCTACGTTGTGCAGTTGTATGTATTGAATGCTGAATAAATCCTCGAACTCAATTTGACGAGTTGTTTTCTGTTGCTGCGAAGACGGGCGACGTAGAATAAAAGAACACAACTATACGACATTTGAGAACTTGTGGCAATCTCAAGTGTCGTGTAACAATTGGGGGCCAAGCCAAGGATCTACGTTTAACGCCAAGGGTTTTCCAGTAACAAGGACTAGTGTCAAGACAGTCACAGGAGGTAGCCATCAATCGGGTGTATCCTGAGGGATCAGTATTGAGACTACGGAACCGTGGATTCGGTGTGACTGGTGAAGAGTTTGGTAATCGCCGCAGCTCGGTACGGTGAGCGACGCCGGAGTGTATCGGGATTACAGAGGTTAGCTGCCGTTTGGACGAGACGGACTTCGTCGCGGAGCTAGTGCATTAATACTACGAAATACGACTGGGGTACGTCGTGTACGTATCGTGAGCAGAGTGCGCCGTCACGTTAGACGAGGAGGGTGGCAGCCTGCGTCTACGAAGGTGAACAGCGACGAGAGAAGCATCGGAGGTGCGGTAGAGACTGTGTTCTTTTAGAAGACTACATTCGTCTACGTTCGTGGCTGTGAAAGAATACAGACGAACGCACCGGTAAAGACCAGAATGGCTGAGTTCTGGGGAAAAGTAATTGAACTGGGACTAAAAGGCAAGCAGTTGACGGAGTTCGTCGAGTCCCAGACACGACTCCTGGCGCAGCGTGAAGAACGACAAGTGCAGCGTGAGCGTGAAGAAAGACAAGCGCAGCGTGAGCGTGAAGAAAGACAAGCGCAGCGTGAAGAAAGACAAGCACAGCGTGAAGAAAGGAAAATGGAGCTGAAACGCTTAGAGCTCCAAATAAAAATGGAGAGGAAGCGCTTAGAGCTTCAGACAGAAATGATGCGTGTTCAAAATGAGCACGAGGCACCACGCCTAAGAGATAACCAGCAGCAAATGCTACACAGGGCATCGAAACTTCCAGCATCCACTGACGGGAAGGACCAGATCGATACTCCAGACTTCACCGGAAAAGTTGAGGCCGTCTGCCTGAAGAAGCCCTTGTACGATCTATTAATTGGGAACATTGGGGGTGCGAGACGTCCTGATGACAATGATTTCGAATGGAGAATGGGCGCAGCTCAGCCTGCTGTTGAGGAGGAAGACCCACTGCCATTCGCGAATGAAGATATCAGCGAACTGTTACGAGATGACAGAGCTACTGTGCATCGCCGCGACCAGCCGCAGGTTGTAAGCGCTGTGACGACCAGAGCCCAGGCGAAGAAGGACAAAACAACTACGCCACTCAGGGTCACCAACAGTTCTGCAACTGCTGTCGTGGACAGGGATCGGCTGATTCAGCTACAGGAAGCTGATTTGACCTTGACAAAGTACAGGAGTCGTCCTGTCAAGGAGATGACTAAGGGCGAAGGCACTGTGCACTTTGAAGTGAAGGCCAAGATTCTGTACAGAGTGTTCCAGCACCCGAGAGTCAACGGTGGGAAGCCATTACGTCAAGTTCTGGTGCCTCAACCACTTAGGCGCCAGGTGATGGAGGTGGCCCACGACTCTATTATGGGAGGTCACCTGGGTGTCAAGAAGACATCGGACAGAATCCAGGCTGCGTTTTACTGGCCAGGACTGCATGCAGATGTGACTCGATTCTGCCGATCGTGCGATATTTGCCAGAAAACCATACCTCGAGGAAGGGTCCCGAAAGTGCCGTTGCAGAAGATGCCTTTGATCGACCGACCTTTCAAGAGGGTGGCCATTGACCTCATCGGCGAGATCAAACCGCCAAGTGAAGCGGGTCATCGTTGGGTACTGACCCTGGTAGACTATGCAACCAGGTACCCAGAAGCCGTGCCTCTGAAGAAAATTGACACCGAGACTGTTGCCGAGGCACTTGTGGACATTTTCAGCAGAATTGGGGTTCCTGAAGAGATCCTCACAGACCTGGGGACACAGTTTGTCTCTGAATGCATGGAAGAGGTCAACAGGCTGCTGAGCATTCGTCACTTGACTACGACACCTTATCACCCGATGTGCAATGGGCTGGTCAAAAAATTCAATGCGACGCTGAAGTCCACGCTGAAGAAACTATGCAGTGAGCAGCCAAGGCAGTGGCATCGCTACATCAATGCCTTGCTGTTTGCATACAGGGAGGTGCCACAAGAGTCCACTGGATTCTCCCCGTTCGAGCTGATGTACGGGCGGACCGTGAGAGGCCCGATGCAGATACTAAAGGAATTGTGGACGAAAGATGTGGACACACCTGAAGTGAAGAACAGTTACCAGTACGTGTTCGAGTTGCGAGAGAAACTGGAGGAGACTCTCGAGATTGCGAGAGAAAACTTGAGAAAGTCTCAGGATAGTGGAAAGCACTACTACGACCGCAAAGCCGTAAACAGGAAGTTTACACCAGGTAACAAAGTGCTGATACTGCTTCCCACTGATCACAACAAACTACTGATGCAGTGGAAAGGCCCATACGAGGTTGAGGCCGTGGTAGGGATCAACGACTACAAGGTGAATGTCGGCAAGAAGTCCAAGATCTACCACGCTAACCTCCTGAAACTGTATGTGGAGAGACCTCCGGAAGCAGTACAGGTCGCAGCAAGTGTGGAAGAACCAGCCGAACTAGACGAGTTCGACGGTGAGGAACTACTGGAGTTGGGAGACCTCCACAAGAAAGAGGGAGTGGATGACGTCAAGTTAGGACCTGACCTGACAGAAGACCAGCAGAAGGAGCTGCATGATTTTATGGGCGACTTCACCCATAGGTTCTCTGATGTTCCAGGCTCTACGTCCTTGGTCGAACATGAAGTCCACCTCACATCTGACGTTCCTGTTCGCTCAAAACCATACCCTATCCCGTTTCAGGCTCGGGAATCCTTGAAGAAGGACATCGACAACATGTTGAAGATGGGGGTCATCCGTGAATCATCATCCCCTTACTCATCTCCCGTTGTTGTTGTCAAGAAGAAAGACGGCACAAACAGGGTATGCATTGACTTTAGGAAAGTGAATAAGATCACCGTGTTTGACCCTGAACCAATGCCGACGGCAACTGATCTATTCCGACAGTTGACTGGCAGTAAGATCTTCTCGAAGATCGATCTCAGCAAGGGATATTGGCAGATTCCTGTGCGCGAAGAGGACATACCAAAGACCGCCTTTGCAACTCCAGACGGAACGTATGAGTGCCTGCGGATGCCTTTTGGCATGGTGAACAGTGGTGCTACCCTGAAGAGGGGAATGCGAAAAATGCTCAAAGGAATGAAGAATGTTGTGTACTACTGGGATGATCTGCTAGTCCACACGGAGACCTTTGCGGAGCATCTGGAGACTTTGAGGGAACTGTTTTCCCGCCTGACAAAAGCCAATCTGACCGTGAGACCCAGCAAGTGCATTTTGGGGACCGACAACGTTGACTTCATAGGTCATTCACTGAAGGAAGGTCAAAAGGGGCTTTTGTTGGAAAACGTCACCAAGATCCTCAATGCGCCACGTCCTGAAACCAAGAAGCAGGTGCGATCCTTCCTTGGATTGGCTGGGTACTACAGAGAGTTCATTCCAAACTTCGCCGCCATAACGGCGCCTTTGTCGGACATGACCCGAAAAGGATGCCCCAACCGAATACTCTGGGGACCAGCTCAGGAGAAGGCATACCAGACCGTGCGCGACCTGATGTCACGAGACCCCGTGCTACGCCTTCCTGATACTGCCAAAGAGTTCATTTTGCGTACAGACGCATCGGACGAAGGGATCGGCGCCATGCTGATGCAAGAGCATGGAGGTAAACCGTTTCCGGTCAGCTATGCCAGCAAGAAGCTGTCAGGAGCCGAGAAGAACTACTCGACCATGGAGAAAGAGTGTTTAGCCATCGTGTGGGGAATCAAGAAATTTGAACTCTACCTCCAAGGGGTGAAATTCGTGCTTCAGACTGATCACAAACCCCTCACCTACCTGAACTCTGCGAAGTTTGTGAATAATCGTATCATGAGGTGGGTGATGTACTTGCAGAACTTTGATATGCGAGTGGAATCGATCAAAGGTTCAGACAATGTTGGAGCAGATTTTCTCAGCCGAGTATGTGAGTAAAACTGTGTTCATTCTCCAACAGACTAATGTACATACCTGGATTTCAATCTGTTATGTATACATAATATGTGTACAGGTAGCGTTTCAATGATTGAAAGAAATTAGGTAAATTTCTTCTGGTGTTGGGGGTAATGTTAGGAAACGCTACCGTTGCTGAGCTTTGGTTCAGTTTTGTGTGTTGCATGTAGTTGACTTATTTGTACTTTGTGGGAAAGTACCGATATTATATTTTGTAAACACAATATTTATGCTTGGACGAGAATGCAGGTGAACTTTCTAGTCCTGTCAAAACAAGTTGTTTACCATGCTGTTTTAGTCGTGAGTTCGTGGCGTTCGTTCGGATTAAGTGTGTCGGCGCTTTTGATGTACGTCATAAGAGAATGTCGCTAGTTTAGTCCATGCACGGCTCGTATAATGTAGTTGTATCGTGTTCGGTCTGGAATATTCTCGAGATTGAGTATTTACTATATATGCCAGCGCGATTTGAATGTTAGAAAAGCTTCTATTTGAGTTCTGCTACGTTGTATGTATTGAATGCTGAATAAATCCTCGAACTCAATTTGACGAGTTGTTTTCTGCTGCTGCGAAGACGGGCGACGTAGAATAAAAGAACACAACTATACGACGTTTGAGAACTTGTGGCAATCTCAAGTGTCGTGTAACACTAAGGTGACCCTCACACTGTTAACAGACACTCCCCGGACTTATATTAGGCCTAGCGCAGAACCGCGCGAGGTGACATGCGACTCATTTCGTGGTGGAGGGTCACATTTTTGTCAATAACAACGTTCCAACAACTTACCTTTCTTGTTTTTTTATTCTTAGTTTTTGGTAGTAAAATATCATTTCAAATGATCACAAATCACAGTGCAGTACCGTAAACTATCTTGTAAACATCAACCCCCGTGGTGTAAATGTTTGCATCGAGACACAACAGCTTGTCTGATGTAACACCAAATAATTTCTTTTGTTATGAAAGATAAATCACCTGGATAACTGGTGGAAACTGCGGGCGTTTTAGATCTTTCATGTGTATATTTTATTCTTTCTGAAATTGTTTTTGATCTGCCATAAAAAGGGTATCGGCATTGCTGACAAGTGCAACTATTATCAGTTGTTGATTTTGTTTCTAATTTGAGTCATAGTAATTAAACGATGCAGTATTTACAAGATGTCAAGGTTTTAATACAAACTCGGAAGCAAACAGTAAACATTAACAAATTACAACACACACACACACACACACACACACACACACACACACACACACACACACACACACACACACACACACACATACACACACACACACACACACACAACCTATTCCAACCATGTAATCAGGGTCACCTCATTGTCCCAGGATGAGTTCAAACAACTTGCCGAACGCTATCCTTAGGAGGTACGTAACGACTAGAGACACTGAACCAGCACAAAACTTAAAAAAGAATTGCCACAAAATGTCATCGTCAGCCTGTTTCAAGAGGCGGACGATGTCAGAGTGTCCTTCCCGTCTGGCATAGCCCATGGCTGTGTCTCCCCGCTTGTTCTTGATGTCGACATCCGCCCCATGTTGCAAGAGGATCCTCACGGTGTCTATGTGTCCTTGGTGTGACGCAATCAACAGTGGTGTCAGTCCATCGTCACGTCGTGTGAAGTCCCTCTCTGCGCCATGTTGAAGGAGAGCTTGCACACTGGATGCATGTCCGTTTTGGGCAGCCAAGTACAGTGGTGTGCAATCATCGTGTGTGAACTCCGTCTCTGCGCCGTGCTCTAGAAGAAGCGTGACCACACCCGTGTGACCTTTTTGTGACGCAATCACCAGTGGCGTCCCTGATCCCACGCCGTGACACGGGATTTCAGTGTCGGCGTTGTGTTGCAAAAGCAGCCTCACGACGTCTGCGTGTCCTTGTTGCGACGCCACGTAGAGTGGAGTCGCTGAGTGGGACACGGTCTTATATTGGATGTCAGTGCCGGCGTCGTACTGCAGGAGGACTTTCACGATGTCTGTGTGTCCGTTTTGGGCAGCGATCCAGAGCGGAGTTGTTCCGTCTTTGGTTCTAACGTTGACAGCAGCGCCGCGCAGTAAGAGTGCTGTGACAACTCCTCTCTGGTTATTCATGCTAGCTTGATACAAAGGTGTTTCCCCGTCAATGTCCTGGACATTGACGTCAGCTCCGTGTTCTATCAGACACTGGACAACGTCCTCACACCAATGTTCGCTGAGTGCAGCATCCACGTCGCCTTGTCTCTGCGCCGCATTCAGCCCTGTCACGCCCAGACTGGTCAGCAAAGTGAACACAATGTGAAGCTGACCATGAGTCTGCCCGTACTCGTTCCTTTCGTTGATGGCTGCAGGGTGCATGGCCAGCATTGCCTTCATCACTCTGTCCAGTAGTCCCTGACGACACGCCTCGTGGAGAGCTGCACCACCTTCACTCACTCTTGTGTCCGTGTGTGTTGTGTGTTGGGCAACTTGAGTGTCTGCAGTGGTCGCTTGCTGACTTGCTGGCTGACGACTGTGTGTTCGTTGCGACGATTGGTCCGAGGAGGTCCTTTGTCTGACATTCCCATCGTCTAATAGAAATAGACAGAGAAAAGCAGTACATGATCTAACCTTGTACACAACACATGTTCCCCAAAAGCCGCACACAAAAAGTAATAACACACTTAGCTGTTTGATTTATATGTGTGTTTGTTGGGAAAAGGGTGAGTTTTTTGTGTTGTTTTTTGTGTGTGGATAAGGTATATGTATTTACGTCGGAAAATATCATTTGATGAATCACTCCTCCTTCAATCCAACACACTGGACGTAATCACAATGATTCTTTGTTGGTAGTGTAGCCACGAGCATGATTGACTTTTAACTCGTTATAATGTCTGTTCTGTTATCGGTACTTTGTGTACGTTTTGCCGATCGCTTGTTGTTGGCTCACGTAAGTGTAGCCTATGCGATCGTAACTTTGTCTGTCTGTGCGTGCGTTTGTGCGTGTGTGCGTGTGTGTGTATGTCTGTGGTAGAAACTTTAACATTTCCGAGTCTATGTGTGAGTGGTTATCCAAGACTATGGATAAAGCTCGCATAAGATTACGTCACGGTCAAAAGTGTTTGACGTCAATTAATGCATCATGACGGCATGCCTCCCTGTAGTCTTTCTCTCTCGCGTGGTGTGTGTGGTCTCGGTCATTGTTATTTTGAGCGGGCCGAGACTATTTGGCAGTCGTGTCCCTGTAAGTAGGCTACATGCAGACACAGACAGATCTAGATCTAGTGTCTCTCTTTCTTGCACAGTCGTCACCTAAGGTTACTGTGTGTGTGGGTGTGTATGTGTGACGGAGTGATTGAGTTTGTGTTACTGTTTGTCTATTTCTTACGTGAGCCTTGAAGGCTTCGCCTCTTGTATATTCTAGTTTTGTGTACTGTCATTATCTTTTCTAAGTTTTGAGATGCACATGTCCAACCACCTGTAGATCGTACACGCGCTTAGCCGTCTGTGTCTATCACCTTCAGGCTTTCTTCTGATCATCATCGCTTCAACGGCTAGCGCCAGTTTCTCTCTGACCGGATGCTTCGTTACTGCGTGGAATCTATCAAAACAGGAATACAGAGTTATCTCCCAACCGAGACGAAAGTGATTGCAGATTGGCCGACTTTGACAGTAATCTCCGTTGTGTTCTTCACAGTTATGATAAAGACATCGTTCTAAGGTTAAAACAAGTCGAAATGCAGAGACTGCTGTGGAAAGGAGACCGTGATATTTTCCCAATTGGTTACGGAAAAAAAGTATCGTCTGCTTCGTAGCCAAAGTTGACTATCACGTGACACTTTTGCCATATTTAGAGCTGTTTGCACAGTAAATACATCCGCGAAAGATAGCTCGCCTGAAACTGTCCAACATAAAAATTCCTCTGTAGTTTAAAAATTACACAACACCATGAAAAATCATTATCGACGAACGCGAATCTGCTTATATCAATAACACATTACGAAAAGATCTAAATATGTAAACAATCGATTTCCTCGCCAGACAAGGAAAACCAAGACTGTCAGGGGTAAAATGAGACCCGAAGGGAAGTAACTCTTTTTTGACCTGAGTTCAGGATGCTTCAGGCTTGTCATTGATGCTTTTCATGTGCCGTCTCTTCTTGTGAGGAGCGGGGTGGCCAAGTGGTAACGCACTTGCGCTCGGAAGCGAGAGGTTGCGAGTTCGACCCTGGGTCAGGGCGTTAGCAATTTTCTCCCTCCCTTTCCTAACCTAGGTGGTGGGTTCAAGTGCTAGTCTTTCGGATAAGACGATAAACCGAGGTCCCGTCGTGTACACGACATTGGGGTATGCACGTTAAAGATCCCACGATTGACAAAAGGGTCTTTCCTGGCAAAATTGTATAGGCGTAGATTAAAAATGTCCACCAAAATACCCGTGTGACCTGGAATAATAGGCCGTGAAAGGTGGTTGCAGCGCCTATAGGCTGTTGATCTACTGGCCGATGTGAATGCGTGATATATTGTGTACAAAAAATTCCATCTCACACGGCATTAATAGGTAGACATGCGCCTTGAGTCGCCTTGTGTGGTGAGATACGTGCGCGATGTAAATCCTCGTAAATAAATGAAATAAATAAAATAAATTGTGAGCGACGGGTACCTCGGGCCAGCACGTAGTTATAGTGACACAACTTTATGACCGAACTGGGGGTAGCCTCAGGTAGCATGTTCTTGTGTTCTTTGTTTGATGATCTCAGATCAAAGCCTCGTTAACTCATTGTCTCCCAGTTACGGAAATATCCGTACCCACTCATATGGCTCTATCTGACCAGGTACGGATATATCGGCCCAGACTGTTAGCTTCCTGTAAAGTCTATCTAACGCCTGCATTCCAGCGTGTTGATACACAGTTACTACAAAGCTACTACAGTTCTGAGTGACCTACTGCAGCACAGCTTGTCTCGGCTAAAAAAAAACTTGGTCAACATAGGTGGGGTAGAAAGTGTTAAGGGTGTTAGTTACTATGTCGCTTTCTCTTTCAGGGTGCGTGTTCAGCCGTGTGTATTTGTAAGAGTGTGATGTGTTTAATTGCTTGACCAATGCGATGCGATGTCAGTCTTGTTAGCTAACTTCTGATTGGTGGCTTTAACCCCACCCATTTATATGTGCACGATAGCGTTTGAGATGTTGGGCAGAACTGTTCTTGGGGAGAACTGTCCAGAAAGGAACTAGAGCGAAGACGGACTTGTTTTTACAATCGGTTATCATAGAGACAGAATGATGCAGACTGTATTGTAATTGTTGTGTGGCCACCCGGCCAGTGGCTAGGTTGGCGAGGAAAGGAACAGGAAATAAAGAGAAATATAAACCGACAGTCATGGTTTTCCAGAGTGTCATGTTGCATCGAGTGATTCGTCGGTCTGTGCCAGTGACCTCTTGTCTATCATTCTGTACACGTGAGGACAGTCTATTTCGAATGCAAGTGTCGTTCGTTCAGTACAAGACACTACGGAGGCTCTCACGTGGTGTACTCCTTATTACTTCGGGGTCTACGCCTACTAGGTGAAACTTAACCTACCTACTTCTTCAAACGCTTAACGTCATCCTCCTTCCACCCCATCACAGTAATAATGGACGTGCTGTCTCCGTTGGACACTATATCACGTGCATGTTGTATGGCAAACTGTGTTTGTTTGTGTGGGACGGATTGGCAGCTTTTTTACATTTAGTCAATAATGGAACGTTCACGCTGTCTTCACGCTGACTGCGGTTGTCGCTGCGTGCCTCTCAAAACATGCTGCGGTCACGCTTGGCTGGGCATTGCTGTGGCACCATAACATCTGAACATATACGTGTAACAATCCACAATGATACGCGAAGAACGCCTAGTTTGTTAGTAAATCATTCTGGAAGTTTCAAAGTCATTGCTGAAATACAGCGCTTTTTGTCATGGTTCAACTCAAAATTGACAAAAAAGGTCCCGTTTTTGACTGCTGACGCGATCGACACCTGCATCAGTAGGAATAATATAGCACACGACATACACAAGTTTGCTAAACAAAACAACCTGTTCTGGGTAGATGGTGAATTTGGCTTTCTCCTTGTTTGTGACAGTTGCCCAGTTTTGGCTATTGTGATTTTTTGGTCGATTTTTAATTGGGCCCTTCCGGGTTTTTTCCAGTCTATTTTGATCCTT
>NC_090260.1:11877105-11927105 GCF_037325665.1 Littorina saxatilis
ACCTCGCTCATAGCGGATTGAAAGTATGTCAAATACACGGCTGAGTAGCCGTGGGTAAGTATACTTCGATACTTCGAAAGTGTACCTTGGCCGGGCTGTCTGCGGAGCATCCGCCTACCGGCTTGCACATCTCGTCTCTACAATGCACTTTGAGACTCTGGTCCAGCTGACAGCCTCCGACACTCGCAGCCAATCAAAAACTGCAGAGCGTCTGCAGAGCAACTGACACGCCCCCTTGACGACAATCCCCCCCCCCACCACCCCTCCCCTTTCCACCGTCCGTCCTACAAAATAAAAGCAAAACAAAGTTACTCTTTGTCAGATCATTATATTAGACAGGATCGCCAACTCCGCGCGTGCGCTAGGGCGGCAAGTTGCCGAAATAATTGTGCCGCCCAGTTCGTTTTGTTTACAGGCAAATCAAGAAAAACCAAAACAAGAGTGAGACATGTTTAGCATGAACATATACGTATACTCTTTAAAAGGGATATTCCGTTACATTTCTTCTGCTGGGGCAAAACATTTTAATATGCAATGTTTTGTAATGGTTTCCCACGGATTGAATTAATGCACAAACATTTTTTCCTTTTAATTAAATTATGTGTGGTTGCGTGCCAACGCACACAAAAACACCAGTCATAGATGAATGTCTTACTCTTCATATTTAATTGAACTTTTTAAGGTATATGTCATACATGCACCATATCTTGCGAAACGAACTGTGTTGTATATGTGTGTGTTTTTTGTTGTTGTGTTTTAAACACGCACGGTATCGAACAATATTCTCTAGCCCCTAATAGGCAAAGTACCTGTGGGACATGTCACATGAAGCACCATTTATTGATTGAGACTTCAGAGGCATGATTTGAACTATTAGGCCTAAAAAAAGAAAATAGGTGTGGTTACGGTAACCCGACCTACCCTATTTTTAGGGGCCGACACTCTATAACTTTTTATTTTGTAAAAAAAACAAAAAAACAGTGCAGAAAACGCAATGAAAGCGAAAGCGCTCGAATCGCACACTTATTTTCCTGTCAAGTAGGTTTAATTTGTACACATTAGAAAAAAAACTAAAAAAAAAAAAAAAAGATTGCCTACCTTCCTACCCTATTTTTGGGGGGGGCTATGTTACCTTAACCACACCTATTTTTTTTAATTTTTTTGCCTTAGTTCAGAGTCTTAGCAGTTCTCAGAAAATTAAATACCAGTTATCACATGCTTTACTGGGGATGGCCAAATCTCAGAATTTTACTTCGTCAGCTGGGCTCGTATTCTTGAAAAAGCTGCAACATTGTGTCTTTTAAAGTCAAACTGTCGTTTAACTACCGCCCGGTATTTATTTTTACTGCCCAGTAATTATTTATTTTCCCCCGGTATTAATGTGTGTCTGGCGCAAGGTCGGCAGCTACCAGAATTGGTTATTTTTAGAATAGGAGATTCCTCATGCTTGCTCCTCTCTACAAACAATATTTGAACAAGATTTATTCTTGAAAAAGCTGCAACTCATATACTGGCCTGTAAAACTCAATAAGTCCGCCAACTGCTAAGTGTTATTTATGAAACACCGGTAAGTCCTTACCGGGTTGTCTCCGAGCTGTAAAGTTAGAGGACCCCTCCCCCTCCTGTAAAGTCGCTACCTGTCAGTAACTTCACCAACACTGTCCATTAAAACCGTCAAGTTCGAATAAATCTTGTTCAAATATTGTTCGTAGATTTATGTCCCTCATGGACACACATTGGTGTCATTTAAGCACCGATGCATTGCGGTCAAATACGAGCTTCTGCTCGCGAAAGATTTCAACCGATGCTCGATTATAACGGCGTGTTGCGAAAGCGTGCTTGCGTCTTGTTTAATGTATTACAGTGGCGAGAATTTGTAGTCTGATTCCGTAGCCGAACGGTTATCGAATTCGCCTGATGCGCGATTGAGTCGAGTTCGAATCGCTATCAGGCCTTTCTTTTTTTTTGTTTTTCTCTTTGTCATTAATTTTGTTTGTTTTTGTTTATTTTCTTCGTGTGCAAAAGAGTACGTTGTAATATCAAAATTGATTTAAAAAATTAATTTTAGGCGAGAATGAGTTGGGTTTTTTTAACTGATGGTTAACATGATATTACCGTTAACTACCGTGTATACGGCCACCCACCCTATGTACCAGTTTTGCCCAAAAGTGGGGGGTGGGCGTTTACTAGGTACTATACCCTTGGCAGGAGCGGGTCCTTAGCTAGAAAAACGATATTTTGGTCATTTGTCATAGAAGTGTCCAAAGAATGCGTTATTGCACAAAACTCCCCCCCTCTCTCTCTCTCTCTCTCTCTCTCTCTCTCTCTCTCTCTCTCTCTCTCTCTCTCTCTCTCTCTCTCTCTCACACACACACACACACACACACACACACACACACACACTAACACTAACACTAACACTAACACTAACACACAAAATCAACCTCTTCAGACATCACTTCCCGCCAAAGATGAAGCTTTGAAGATGAAGACCATTGTTGGAGCAGTCCGCGGTACAAGCCATCAACAACTGTACGAGTCAGGCTTTATTTCACTTTAAGAGAGGCGTAAACGTCAAAAATTGATATTATTTCACAAGATTGTACATCGTAAGGTGCCAAACTACTTACTTGCGATATTGCCACCATTAATATCAACTAATAATCCATATCCCCAGCGTAGACCTTTAGATAGGAAAGTTCCATCGTTTAACACTGTATTATACAAAAACTCATTTCTCCCATCTACAACACAACTCTGGAATTCTTTACCAGACTACATAAAACTTAGTAAGTCCCTCAAGCACTTTTTGTCAAAAAACGCCGTGTTATTGGTATTCTGGAGATCGCATATCACAAACAATTTTCTGTAAGCTCAGGCCATATTATATAAGTGATCTTGATAACGATCTAGTGAGACGACACGTTGCTACAGATGCATCTTGTGACTGCGGATTTCCTTCCGAAACCGTAAAACACTTCCTATTAGATTGTCCAAATTATCGCGAAGCACGTCAAGAAACCATACATACCCTCCCTAACCACAGTATTCACCTCCCCCACCTTCTAAATGGAGACAGACAGTATTCTCTAGATTTGAACAGGAACATTTTTTCCAGAGTACACTCGTTCATTGAACGTTCAGGCCGCTTTTGGCAAACCAGAATCAATGCTCCACAAGCCGGACAACAACTTTAATTTCTGCACAACTCCTACCCATCCCTCTTCTTTTTATTCCTTTTCTTCCCCTCCTTCCTTCCTCTTACTGTCTTTCTTTATTATGATTATGCAACGTTTATTATGTTATGATAATTTTGGATGATTAATGAGATGAGGATGATTATAATGATGATGCTTTGGATTTCCAATTTGGTTTATTTAGACAAATTGTTCAGCCGTTACCGTTATAATATCCATGCCGGAACACCACTATAAGCTTCTAGCTTGTTGCTGTTACCTGTGTCTTTTGTATACATGTCATGATTGTAACATTTGTTGAAATAAACTTATGTTTGAACCAAAGATGAAGCTTTCGTTTCTTCTTTTTCCTCCCAGTCAAAAATGTTTTGCGATTCTCTAGCCACTCCAGAAACCTTTTTCTGTCCAATCCCCGAAGAATGTCTAAGGAAAGGAAACAATTGAAAAACAACAATAACAGCAGACTGAATAATCTTTATTTATTTTCCTTGTCTACTAGTCCACAGACTGGTCGAAACTGGGGGGTGGGCGTTTACTAGGTACTATACCATGTACACCTGCACGCAACTGAGGTTTATAAAAAAATAAAAATAAAAAAAAATATCCCCGTGTTTTTATTTTATTCAGTTTGTTTGGGTTGTTGCTATTGACTTTGAAACTGACACGCCGGCGAAAACGCCGGTAACGCGTGCGCAGAGAAGAGCAAGCATCGGGAATCTTCAATTCTAAGAATAACCAACTGGTAGCTGCCGACCTTCCGCTAGACACACATGAATATCGGGGAAAAATAAATAATTACTGGGCAGTAAAAATAAATACTGGGCGGTAGTTAAACGACAGTTTGACTTTGAAGGACACAATGTTGCAGCTTTTTAGCCAGCGTGTCAGTTTCAAAGTCAATAGCAACTACCCAAACAAACTGAATGAAATAACAAGTCGCGTAAGGCGAAAATACAATATTTAGCTAGTCAAGTAGCTGTCGAACTCACAGAATGAAACTGAACGCAACGCAACGCAGCAAGACCGTATACTCGTAGCATCGTCACTCCACCGCCCGTGGCAAAGGCAGTGCACGTGGAATTGACAAGAAGAGCGGGGTATTCGTTGCGCTGAGAAGGATAGCACGCTTTTCTGTACCTCTCTTCGTTATATTTAGTCAAGTTTTGACTAAATATTTTAACATCGAGGGGGAATCGAAACGAGGGTATGGTGTATGTGTGTGCGTGTGTGTGTGTGTGTGTGTAGAGCGATTCAGACTAAACTACTGGACCGATCTTTATGAAATTTGACATGAGAGTTCCTGGGTATGAAATCCCCGAACTTGTTTTTTCATTTTTTTGATAAATGTCTTTGATGACGTCATATCCGGCTTTTCGTGAAAGTTGAGGCGGCACTGTCACGCCCTCATTTTTCAACCAAATTGGTTGAAATTTTGGTCAAGTAATCTTCGACAAAGCCCGGGGTTCGGTATTGCATTTCAGCTTGGTGGCTTAAAAATTAATTGATGACTTAGGTCATTAAAAATCTGAAAATTGTAAAAAAAAATAAAAATTTATAAAACGATCCAAATTTACGTTTATCTTATTCTCCATCATTTGCTGATTCCAAAAACATATAAATATGTTATATTCGGATTAAAAACAAGCTCTGAAAATTAAATATATAAAAATTATTATCAAAATTTTTTTTCGAAATCAATTTAAAAACACTTTCATCTTATTCCTTGTCGGTTCCTGATTCCAAAAATATATAGATATGATATGTTTGGATTAAAAACACGCTCAGAAAGTAAAAACGAAGAGAGGTACAGAAAAGCGTGCTATCCTTCTCAGCGCAACGAATATCCCGCTCTTCTTGTCAATTCCACGGGCACTGCCTTTGCCACGGGCGGTGGAGTGACGATGCTACGAGTATACGGTCTTGCTGCGTTGCGTTGCGTTCAGTTTCATTCTGTGAGTTCGACAGCTACTTGACTAAATATTGTATTTTCGCCTTACGCGACTTGTTTTAACTTTGTGAGCGTGTTTTTAATCCAAACATATCATATCTATATGTTTTTGGAATCAGGAACCAACAAGGAATAAGATGAAAGTGTTTTTAAATTGATTTTGAAAAAAAAAATTTGATAATAATTTTTATATATTTAATTTTCAGAGCTTGTTTTTAATCCGAATATAACATATGTATATGTTTTTGGCATCAGCAAATGATGGAGAATAAGATAAACGTAAATTTGGATCGTTTTATAAGTTTTTATTTTTTTTTACAATTTTCAGATTTTTAATGACCAAAGTCATTAATTAATTTTTAAGCCACCACGCTGAAATACAATACCGAAGTCCGGGCTTCGTCGAAGATTACTTGACCAAAATTTCAACCAATGGTTGAAAAATGAGGGCGTGACAGTGCCGCCTCAACTTTCACGAAAAGCCGGATATGACGTCATCAAAGACATTAATCAAAAAAATGAAAAAAACGTTCGGGGATTTCATACCCAGGAACTCTCATGTCAAATTTCATAAAGATCGGTCCAGTAGTTTAGTCTGAATCGCTCTACACACACACACACACACAGACACACAGACACACACACACACACACACGCGCACATACACCACGACCCTCGTTTCGATTCCCCCTCGATGTTAAAATATTTAGTCAAAACTTGACTAAATATAAAAACACGGGGGGACCCTTTTTATTTATTTTCTATTTTTTTGTTTTTAATCTCAGTTGCATGCAGGTGGCTGCTACCGCATTTTAGGTTTTTTTTTTCTCTCTCACCTTTGTTTTTTTAAGCGGGAAGCATCCTTCTTCATGGTTATTTATTTAATTTCTTAATCAAATGTTTACATGTTTAAGTTAACAAACTTTATCAATAAACTAATATCATGTTAACCAAAGATTTTAAAAAATAAAACATTCCAGTCTAAAAAAAAAATTTTAAATCAATTTTGCTATTATAACGTACTCTTTTGCACATGAAGAAAATAAACAAAAATAAACAAATGCCAAAGAGTAAAAAAAAATTACGGGCAGATAGAGATTTGAACTCGACCCAATCACGCATCAGTCGAACGAGAGAACCGTTCGACCACGGAATCAGTTGAAAATAATCGGACACTGTAATGCATTAAAGAAGACGCTAGCACGCTTTCACCACAAGCCGGTATGATCGAGCATCGGTTGAAATCTTTCGCGAGCGGTATCTCGTATTTGTTCGCAATGCATTGGTGCTTAAATGACACCAATGTGTGTCCATGAGAGACATAAATCTACAAACAATATTTTAACAAGATTTATTCAAAATTGACGGTTTTAGAGGAGGGGGATGGGTCCTCTAACTTTACAGCTCGGAGACATCCGGGTAAGTCTTTACCGGAGTTTCATGAATAAGACTTAGCGGACTTATCGAGCGGAAGTGGTTTTACAGGCCGGTATATGAGTTGCAGCTTTTTCAAGAATACGAGCCCTGGGCGGTAAAAATCAAGGGTCTGCCAAACCCGGCAGTAGGCAGCCCAGAGATCCCTAAGTACTTCTCCCAAAGATGGTACTTTTCGGCAAGATTTACAGTTTCAAGCTGTTAGGACAACTTCTTTGAACATATGATTTTTTGGGGGAAACTGAAAGGTAGCCTCGTCAGGGGACAACTATTCAAACCCATATCCTCATCATCTTGTTTCTCGATTGAGAATAATCATTTATAGATGACTATTATTCATTTCCCTTGTTGGGGTGTACTTGCATGTACTGGTGGTTGATTACCCAAAATAATGTCATCTCAGTGATAGTGAGGCTTATATGAGGCTCAGTGATTATAAATGTCATTGTTTCTTTAACGGGTTTATTCCGTTCTTTTATGTGTACTGTACTAATGGTACAGGTAGATATGGGGAGTGGTGTAGTTGTTTGTTCAACATATCTCATTATTTTGTTTCTCCACAAACAGATAATCATTTATGTATGATTTGTAGTGTACCTCATAAGATCTGAGTGTTATAATCACAGTAGCTTTGATAGTAGAGGCTGAGCGTTTCCAATGAAGGTAAACGTATTGTAGAGATCGGTAGTCAAAGCTGTTTTGCCTGTCGGTGATGAGGTCATATATATTGCCCTTGGTTGGGCTGTTGCTCTCCTAATGTGAGGCAGATTAAGTTGACGTACCTCTCAGTGATTGATGATTTCGTTGTATGTGTACCTCACACATTCTGAGGGTTATGATCACAGTAGCTTTGATAGTAGGGGCTGAGCGTTCCCAATGAAGGTGAACGTATTGTAGAGATCGGTAGTCAAGGCTGTTTTGCCTGTCGGTGATGAGAAGATCGTATATATTGCCCTTGGTTGGGCTGTTGCTCTCTTAATGTGAGGCAGATTGAGTTGAAGCACCTCTCAGTAATTGAGGGTTTCGTTGTATGTGTACCTCACAAATTCGGAGGGTTTTGATCACAGTAGCTGTGATAGTGGGGACTGAGCGTTCCCACTGGCAAGTAGTTGACTCTGCGTGTTTAAGTAGATAGTTTGGTCAGAGTTGATCTGAGGTCTTATTGGCGGGTAACAGTTCCCGCTCATGGGTTGGCTGCTTCGTGTAACTAGGGGATAAGTGTGTGTCACTCAACGTCCCTGTGGTTGGGGGTGGCGTCAGCGATTGGTGTAGTGGGGCTCTTAGCCTTAGGCTTGGTGGGCGGAGTTATTGTGGGGGTGACTGGTAATCAGTGTAAGATTAAAGTAAACTGCTCCCCGCACCCCCCAAGCCAGAGAACAAGTTAGTTGATTCCAAATTGTCCATCGGGCTTTCATTGTCATGATGCCGTCTTCGCTTTGAGTCAAGTTCAACCTGAACAGTTTTAGGACGTCCTCGTTTTCCAGTGAGAACCTTAATTTTGACAGACGGAATTGCTTCGAATCTCTTCGCGCGCGGCATTATCACGTCAAGCTTTTTTCATCACCGGAAATCGCGTCCGGTAATGGCGACGTAAATTCTTGATTGGAAATTAATAGTAAACGATCGATGAAACAAAAAACGGGATCCGAAAGACACAAAAACTCAAAAGATCAAAATGTAAACTGTATGTTTTGCTAGTTTGGCTTTATTTTCGATTTGGCTCCATTCACTGAGTTATCCGAACGGCGGCAGTGCGGAACCACAGCATCCATCGCTATATATAGCTTCAGCGCGGCTACAGGGGCCTATCATCGCAAAGCAACCCGAAGACTGGGCTACACAGCCTGCTCAGAGTACGTTCTCCGAGTACAAAGTACCCTTCTCACACGGCTGTCCAGCCTGTATTCAAACATACTTTGTAACCGCTATGAGCGAAGTGCAATGGGTGCACACACACACACACACACACTCACACACACACACACACTCACACACACACTCACACACACACACACACACAAACAAACACAAGCACAGGTACATAGCTACACGCGCACACACACAAAGGTACACCCCCTACACACACACGCACACACAAACATACACACACACACACACACACACACACACACACACACACACACACACACACGGACACAAATACAAACAGGAAAGCCACGTGGGTGATCACAATTTTCGCTTTTAAAAACGCTTTATTTCGAGTCCGTGTAAGATGGGCTGCAGTGCTCATTCAAAAGGTCGCAGAAACGTGTTCCTGGAGTCGTTATGCAGTCGGGCAGCTCACCATCCCGTCCTGAAGTGATAGCAGTCTGTGTTAAGTAAACCCTACCTTCAAAGCTATGCACACATCCGTGAATGTGTGCGTGCTTGCATCTCGGTTGGTTGGTTGGTATGTGTCAGTTTGTTTGTTATTTTGTGTGTGTGTGTGTGTGTGTGTGTGTGTGTGTGTGTGTGTGTGTGTGTGTGTAGGTGTGTGTGTGCGTGCGTGCATGTGTGTGTGTGTGTGTAGGTGTGTGTGTGTGTGTGTGTGTGTGTGTGTGCGTGCGTGTGTGTGTATGTGTGTGTGTGTGTAGGTGTGTGTGCGCGTGCGTGCATGTGTGTGTATGTGTAGGTGTGTGTGTGTGTGTGTGTGTGTGCGTGTGTGTGTGTGTGTGTATGTGTGTGTGTGTGTGTAGGTGTGTGTGTATGTGTGTATGTGTGTGTGTGTGTGTGTGTGTATGTGTGTGTGTAGGTGTGTGTGTACCCATGTTTCCACAGGTTTGGTTGCCTAAATCACCATAAGGCAACCATCCACACGTGGATGGCAACCTAAACTCTGGATGGCAACCTAATTGTGTGGATGGTCGCTTCATTTAACACCGTTAAATTGACTTTTTTGACGGAAAGAATGTCATAACAATGTTCAAAATGACATTCTTTCCGTCCTCTATAGGCGACGAAATAGGTCAAATTTTGTGCATTTTTTAGTGCAAAATTCTTCGATGCCGGAGCGAGTACTGCACCCAGTGCTGTTGTAGTGCAAGTGCACTAGAAAGGCACTACACCCAGTGCCGCCTCTTAGGTAACCATCCACACTTTAGGTGTGGGTGTGTGTGTGTATGTGTGTGTATGTGTGTGTGTGTCAGTTTTACTGTAACGGGTTGATTGGTATTAATTTTTGTTCAAAGAGGTAACTGTTCTAGAGAGAGTTCTCTCCCTTTTGGTACAGCAAAGCAACAGGCGTAAGTGGATACACATAAAAACAAAACAATATACAACACCTGATTGCTAAGTGCTTGGATTACTTATTTGAATTTGCAGCTGTTTTTAGTTCAAATTTTATTGTGAACGTATATGTAAATTATATATCAAAATGGGATTCATTTTCTCTGAGATTAGACCTCACTCTACACATACCCCTTAACCGCCCATGTTCCACTCGTGTTCCCCCTCCAAATGGTAAAGCTCACGCGTCGATTCCGACTCCGGTCCCCTCCGGGTTCGCTTGAGTAGGTCTGTGGACACACGATACGTCACATTGCACCATTGAATACGTCACATTGCACCATTGAATACGTCACATTCCACCATTGAATACATATAGGTTACACACTCCGAGTTCTAAATATCGTGCATATTTTCCCTAGGGTCGATTTTCAGGTATTACCGAGCCTCTGGCGAGGTAATACCTGGAAATCTACCCGAGGGAAAATATGCACGATATTTAGGACGAGGTGTGTAAGCTTTTTATCCCATTACTCCGACGTTTTCATTAAAAAACACCACTTTTTGACACAAACTCTGCGAGTGCCTGTTTTCTGCTGGCCAAACCTTCAGCAACCGCAAATCGTGTCATCAAATTCATGTGCGAAACGAGAAACGAGTCCCCTTTTGTCTTTTCGGTAAACGCGCCATAAAACGTCTGCTTTTGTATTTAGTCATCAATACTGCTTAAGAAAACGAATTACAGAGATTGCGCAGTTCAATGCATTCGATATTGTGCAGTCACCGGCCGGTTTCAGTCAGTGACCCAAGTCGGTTGTCAGAGGCATTACGCCAAAAAGACTGCGAGTGTGTGCTTTTACAAGCGATGAGGATGATTGCTGAATTTGTGCTTACTCGAGCTGTTGTGCTTCAGTGTTCAAATTTGGATTAATTACTTCTTCAATCGTCATTTTATAGGTGAGCCTTACTTTGATGCCTGGCTTTCAGTCTTAGGCCAGTAAGTTATCTGTACTGTACTGCGGTAAGCTTCGTTTTGTTCTGCGGTCTATTCAATGTAGGTCAAAACTTGTAAATCTATGTGCCTGCATGACCTGAACCTACACACCGTTGTTTACTTTAAAATTGAAAAATAACACACGCAAGATCCGAACTTCTTCGCCACCTTTTATTTTAACCGTATCTCCAACTTTGTAAGTGGCAATTTCCATGTTGCTGGTCAACTTGATCAGAAAGCTTAGCCTGTATTTCTGTAGACAGATCTGCAGCAGACGACAGATGGGACAGCCTTGTTCTGTTGAACCAGATTTAGCAATCAATGCTCTAAAAGCGATAGCAAATGAACAAAACTGTAAGCATACTGTTTTAGTTTAAATCTTATTTTGTCGCTCAGGATTTTGAATCAGGATTTTGTTGTCGGCATTGATCTAAGCGGTTGCCTATGAAGAGTAGGCTAGAGTTGTGCGCCTTGAATCACTGTCTGTCTCTGTCGCTCTCTCTCTCTCTCTCTCTCTCTCTCTCTCTCTCTCTCTCTCTCTCTCTCTCTCTCTCTCTCTCTCTCTCTCACACCGCTTCATAATCTTCACTCAGCACTTTTCACTCCAGCAGATTATGTGTATTCTTTGTTGTTTTCTTTATTTCTTCAATGTTAAAATGTATGTAGATCGTTAGCTAAACGTGAGTTCGACTTTTATACCGCAGAATATTTCAATCGTTTTGCTAAAGAAAGTAGTGTCCGAGTTAACGATAAATATGCCGATGACCTCTATAAATTATTCAATTGTACTCTGAGATCAAAGACAATGACCAATGACAGGTGAGACAGAGACTCGGTTGTGATGGATAATTCATATGGTTGTGATGGATAATCCAGAATAATCACCTCCTCAGCTAACAGAGACAAAGAGGCAGGTAATGGGATAAATTACATTGCACCATTGAATACGTCACATTGCACCATTGAATACGTTACATTGCACCATTGAATACGTTCCATTGTACCATTCAATACGTATAAGTTACAGCTCCGTCCATCCATGGTATCGCGTGGAATTTTGTCGAGACTGGGTTAATGAATATGACGACGTCACTCGAGGCTCTGCCGAGAGTGACGTCATTATATTCATTCACCCCGTCAGACAAAATACAACGCAATACCAGGGATGAATCGGAGCTGTAACGTATATATGGCATAACCAAAGTAAGGAGAATTTGTCAGGGGGTGTGGAAACAAAGCATGGGAAATTCACCATGGGCAGAATAATCAACGCTAAGCCCAGAAGTTGTAGATATATATTTTGTGTCAAGGCCAGTTTTGCCCAGTTCCGGAAAATACATCATGTATTCATTCACCCTGTCAAGACGAAATACCACGCGATTCCATGGATGAATCGGAGGTATATCCCGTGACGCATCAAAACTAATTTTTGTTTTGAAATGTCTTCACAACGTACAAATAATCTATAACGCCATAATCGTCGGATCATCACAAGACAGGTAGTACATACTTTGTTTGTCGTCTGCTACAAATCTAGTTTTGTTGGTTCTCTGGTTGACACGGAGTGAATAGAAGCTTCATTCGTACTATCATCAAGCGGAATAAATGCTCAATCCGCTGTCATTTCGCCACTGAAAATTGTTTTTTTTCTCACTTTCAAACATTGAAACGGCAACCCAAAAGAGTGTTTCAGCTGTTTCAACACACGGGTTTAGCTACTACTTTCCAGTGACTTGTTCCTCAGTCTAAAATGACACCGGAAGCGAAAACATTGTCGCGCATACTGTCATAAAAAAGACGTCATGACACGCAAAACGAAAGAGACTTTTTACGTCATTTGTTTTTGGTTCAGTGGACTCCGGCCGTCGCAAAATAAAAAGGCTGGTCCGTGGGTCAGACTTGAAAAACGCGCGAGTACCCAAAACGTCTTTGTTCTCTGTTGGCATTGCAGCTGTGAAATAATTAGTCTTGTGTCTCAGTCGTGTAGGTACAGTGTTTGCTTCTGCAATCGCTGTGTTCGTGTTGGGCTTCGTGAGACAAATCAGCGAATCTATGGTGTGAAAACAATGTCTGTACAAAACACTCAACCCAACTGCTGAGGAAATGAACTGTATGAGGTTAATTTTATTCCTATAATGCTTGTCGAAACGAGCCATAAGGCTTTAGAATAAAACAAATAATTCCACGCACAGCTTGACGATCTGAACACAGACGAGGTCGCAGTTTGTAGGTTGAATCTACGAATCGGCACGACCAGGGATAGATCTGTATCTCTGGTATCGACCTTCCAGATTATCAACAGCGGGTTCATGGTCAGAATCAAAAGGTCTAATTTGCTTGGTTTCCAGCCAAAACGTCACCATTTTCATAAAAGATCTTCTTGTTCTTGTTTTTGCGGCTGCGCAAGTTATTTGCCTAGGTCATGGCCGAACGTTAGGCATACGGAGCAGTATCGCGGGATATTTGCTCACTCGAATAACAGAGACAAAGAAGGGAAGTCATGCTATTTGTCATGTTACACCATTTAATATGTCACATTGCACAATTGAATACATATACATAGTAGTAGTAGTAGTAGTAGTAGTAGTAGTAGTAGTAGTAGTAGTAGTAGTAGTAGTAGTAGTAGGGACTGGAAAGTGGTTTCCATAAGCCTCGCGGCTTTTTAAGCGTCAAAGTTTAATTTCAAATTCGTTGTCGGTCGATCATATTTAACATGCTCAAAATCGCTTCCTCAATATTAATTATCATACAAATAAAGTGACTGAATAATAAGTGTTTCTTTGTCCAGCAGATTCTTAAAGGCGTTATAGTTTTGTGCACTTTTAACAACATCAGAAAATGTGTTCCATGATGGTGCAACTCTATTAGAAAAAGGAATGTTTTCGGATATTAGTTTTACTAATTTCCATACAAAAATATGTCAGTATAAGCCCGTGTTGCATCGGTGGCCTTTTGAAAAATGACTCTACTTTGACATTATCCTGAAAATGTGTATAAGTCTGTACCAAGTCACCTCTCAGCCTTCTCGATTTAAGAGTCGGGAGATTGAGTGCACGCAGTCTGTCGACATATGATCGATATGCTTTTTCAAAACTTTAACCAGTTTCGTGGCTCTGCTTTGCACCCTTTCAAGGGCTGCTGATTGACTCTTCAGATATGGATGCCAGATGACGTTGGCGTATTCTAAATGTGGTTTAAGCAGTGCTTTATGCAACTTTATTAGCTTGTCGTAGTCAAGATAGGAAAAAAGTTACCTTTATTATGCCGAGCATTTTATTCGTTTTATTAATTATGTTTTGAATATATTTGTGAAAACTCAGGTGTTCGTCAAACATTCCACACAAATATTTCTCCTCCTCACACTCCAAGACTGTTTTTCATTTCATCATTCACCTTCCTTGAGAAATAATGTCCAGGATTATTTTTCGCCCACATGCAGGCCTATGCATTTTGATATGTTAAAATACAAATTCCATTTATCTAATTATTTATTGAGATTGTAAATGTAATTTTGTATTGTTTGGTAATTAAGTGTCATCTGCAAATACTTTGCAGGTACTTTCTACTATATCCGGTAGGTCAATAATACAGATAACCGGCACGGTGGCCTAGTGGTAAGGCGTCCGCCCCGTGATCGGGAGGTCGTGGGTTCGAACCCCGGCCGGGTCATACCTAAGACTTTAAAATTGGCAATCTAGTGGCTGCTCCGCCTGGCGTCTGGCATTATGGGGTTAGTGCTAGGACTGGTTGGTCCGGTGTCAGAATAATGTGACTGGGTGAGACATGAAGCCTGTGCTGCGACTTCTGTCTTGTGTGTGGCGCACGTTTATATATGTCAAAGCAGCACCGCCCTGATGTGGCCCTTCGTGGTCGGCTGGGCGTTAAGCAAACAAACAAACAAAAAATTAATACAGATTGTAAACACGACTGGCCCCAAAATACTGCCCTGTGGGATGTCCCTTAAACTTCTGTACTATCAGAATGCACATTACCCATTCTGACTTTCTGTTTCCTGTTGGTTAAAACATCTCTAATCCATCTCAGAATAACCCCAGTTATTCCATAATACCCAAGCGTGACCAGAGTCTTTCATGTGGGACCGAATCGAAGGCTTTCTTAATATCAAAATAAACAATGTCAATACAATTTTTGTCTTCCAAAATCTGTATCAAATTCTCAACACTTGACCTCTTTTGACGAAAACCATGCTGACAAGTAAAATACACATTGTTAGCAGTCATGTGATCAACAATGATGTCTCTCACTATGGCTTCTATGACCTTACAAATACCACACGTGAGGCTGACTGGCCTGTAATTACCCGGATCAGATTGTTGTCCCTTTTTAAAAATAGCAGTAACCTCTGCTGATTTCAAGCCCTTAGGTACTTGTGACTGCTCCAAGGATTTATTACATAATATACAAAAAGGTAACGCAAGTTCCTTATTAGTTCCTTCAGTACCCGTGATGGGATCTTGTACATTTGTGGCAATAATGGATCGGCCTATTTGGTAGCAGGCAGGCTGTAAACTTCAAGTGTATCAAATCGCAGGTCGATCGAAGTATCCTGCTCCTTTATTGCACACCCGTTTTATCGGGGGTGTTTAGTTTATGTTCTGTCTGTTTAATCAATCAATCAATGAGTCTTATATCGCGCATATTCCGTGGGTACAGTTCTAGGCGCTCTGCAGTGATGCTGTGTGAGATGAAATTTTATACGGCCAGTAGATTGCAGCCATTTCGGCGCATATTTACCTTTCACGGCCTATTATTCAAAGTCACACGGGTATAGGTAGACAATTATTAACTGTGCCTAAGCAATTTTGCCAGGAAAGACCCTTTTGTCAATCGTGGGATCTTTAACGTGCACACCCAATGTAGTGTACACGGGGGGAGGTTCGGACACCGAAGAGAGTCTGCACACAAAGTTGACTCTGTGAAATAAATTTCCGCCGAACCTGGGATCGAACTCACGCTGACAGCGGCCAACTGAATACAAATCCAGCGCGCTACCAACTGAGCTATATCCCCGCCCCGTTTACATGTGTGTTTGCACTTATACTCACGCATATCTATGTTGCGTAGATTCCGCTTTTCCAAAGGGGTGTTTTGCTTGGAAGTATGGTACACACGGTCGTCGGACAAAATGACATTACTCCCTGGAACAAAAAAGCAGATACAACCTGTCAGGTGTTTTCAAGACGTTTTCAATTGAGGTTTAGGTCAACTTCTTGATTTAAATCTTGTTAATACGTCACGCCAGGTCCATGGGAAACCTTTCCCATTCACGCTTTGCGGTGGCAATAGAGTTATAGCAGGACGGTGGTCGTCGTGTCAATGAAATAACCAATCAGCGTCGTCGTGTCAATGAAAGAGCCAATCAGCGTCGTCGTGTCAATGAAATAACCAATCAGCGTCGTCATGTCGATGAAAGAGCCAATCAGCTGCACAGGGTGGTTGACATTTAAGCAAATTAATTGATCAAGTTTTTTGGTATTCCCGTTAGTATAGCTTTTCGGGCGCCTGCTGTCGCACAGCAAAAAAAGGGGTTCTGCAGGGTTCAAAATACCTTACAGTCACTAGTTGACTGTGTGGTAGCTCTTTAGATACCTCAGATCAATTAGGATCACAACCAAATACCTTACAGTCACTAGTTGACTGTGTGGTAGCTCTTTAGATAGCTCAGATCAATTAGGATCACAACCAAATACCTTACAGTCACTAGTTGACTGTGTGGTAGCTCTTTAGATAGCTCAGATCAATTAGGATCACAACCAAATACCTTACAGTCACTAGTTGACAGTGTGATAGCTCTTTAGATACCTCAGATCAATTAGGATCACAACCAAAAGGAAACATTGGTTTGAATACGCACAAATCTCTTTGCCTAAATCACAGAGCGAAGACGAAGATGCGTTCGTTAAACTAGCAGATTTTTTTACGACGAAGGTTAATATGGGAGCAGCCAGTTTTGCCTGTGTTATATAGTGCTAAACAGAGCACCCATCACCGTAAACGACCCACCACAGCTTCTATGTCTCTCTATTATTGAAGTCAGCCTTTCCCATCAGTATTTGATCTTTGACAAGGCGTCGCGGCCGTAGTGATATTAACACTTGAAACGGCAGCGATTGACCCCGAACATCTTCTTCTTCTCCTTCTTCGTTCATGGGCTTAGACTTCCACGTTCACTCATGTTTTTAACACGAGTGGATTTTTACGTTTTTGACCGTTCTTACCCCGCCATTCAGGCAGCATACGCCAATTTCGGTGGAGGCACGCTGGATATTTTCGTGTTTCTATAACCCACCGAACTCTGACATGGATTACATGATCTTTTCCGTGCCCACTTGGTCTTGTGCTTGCGTGTTCACACGAATGTGGTTAAGTCACTAGCAGGTCTGCACATAAGTTGACCTGGGAGATCGAAAAATGTCCACTCTTAACCCACCTGGCGGCAGCGACCGGGATTCGAACTCACGATCTCCCGGTTAGGAGGACGACGTCTTACCACCACGCTACTACGCCCGTCACCCCGACCATCGACTTCGCTAATATTTTGATAATAATGTGTTTTTAATAATTTCAGATTGTGATGAAACAAATGGGAAACAAGTCGCGTAAGGCGAAAATACAACATTTAGTCAAGTAGCTGTCGAGCTCACAGAATGAAACTGAACGCAATGCAATTTTTAAGCAAGACCGTATACTCGTAGCATCGTCAGTCCACCGCTTGTGGCAAGGGCAGTGAAATTGACAAGAAGAGCGGGGTAGTAGTTGCGCTGAGAAGGATAGCACGCTTTTCTGTACCTCTCTTCGTTTTAACTTTCTGAGCGTCTTTTTAATCCAAACATATCATATCTATATGTTTTTGGAATCAGGAACCGACAAGGAATAAGACGAAAGTGTTTTTAAATTGATTTGAAGAATTTAATTTTGATAATAATTTTTATATTTTTAATTTTCAGAGCTTGTTTTTAATCCAAATATAACATATTTATATGTTTTTGGAATCAGAAAATGATGGAGAATAAGATGAACGTAAATTTGGATCGTTTTATAAACACATTTTTTTTTTACAATTTTCAGATTTTTAATGACCAAAGTCATTAATTATATTTTAAGCCACCACGCTGAAATGCAATACCGAAGTCCGGGCTTCGTCGAAGATTACTTGACCAAAATTTCAACCAATTTGGTTGAAAAATGAGAGCGTGACAGTGCCGCCTCAACTTTCACGAAAAGCCGGATATGACGTCATCAAAGACATTTATCAAAAAAATGAAAAAAACTTATGGGGATATCATACTCAGGAACTCTCATGTCAACTTTCATAAAGATCGGTCCAGTAGTTTGGTCTGAATCGCTCTACACGCACGCACGCACGCACGCACGCACGCACGCACGCACGCACACACACACACACACACACACACACACACACACACACACGCGCACACACACACACACATACACCACGACCCTCGTTTCGATTCCCCATCTATGTTAAAACATTTAGTCAAAACTTGACTAAATGTAAACAAGTCGCGTAAGGCGAAAATACAATATTTAGTCAAGTAGCTGTCGAACTCACAGAATGAAACTGAACGCAATGCCATTTTTCAGCAAGACCGTATACTCGTAGCATCGTCAGTCCACCGCTCATGGCAAAGGCAGTGAAATTGACAAGAAGAGCGGGGTAGTAGTTGCGCTAAGAAGGATAGCACGCTTTTCTGTACCTCTCTTTGTTTTAACTTTCTGAGCGTCTTTTTAATCCAAACATATCATATCTATATGTTTTTGGAATCAGGAACCGACAAGGAATAAGACGAAAGTGTTTTTAAATTGATTTGAAGAATTTAATTTTGATAATAATTTTTATATTTTTAATTTTCAGAGCTTGTTTTTAATCCGAATATAACATACTTATATGTTTTTGGAATCAGCAAATGATGGAGAATAAGACAAACGTAAATTTGGATCGTTTTATAAATTTTTATTTTTTTTTACAATTTTCAGATTTTTAATGACCAAAGTCATTAATTAATTTTTAAGCCACCAAGCTGAAATGCAATACCGAAGTCCGGGCTTTGTCGAAGATTACTTGACCAAAATGTCAACCAATTTGGTTGAAAAATGCCTGTCAAATGGTTGTGTGATGTGTCTAGTGTGTTGGCGAAGTGTTTTGTGCTTGTCACCTCTCGCTTTCAGCCCTCACCGCTGGCTAGCACCGTCCTTTTCAGGACAACGCGAAAAGAGAGCAGCTTGCGTCAGTCTCTCCTGCCAGTACATAACCTCTCCACAGCAAGCCCTTTGTAGTGCCTCCATCGTGGCGACAGGCGTGAACTGGGTACTGAAAGGCCCCAGGCTGAACTACAAGGACTCGGAGGAGGTTGGCCCCTAGACGTGTGGCATGCAGGCCCACCGGCGTGTGGATACGCCCTGGTGCCCACGAACCAACCCCCAACTATGGGTTAAATAGCCGGGCAGGACAGGCTCGTCAACCCTGGAAGGCAGCTGTCCTAGGAGAAGATCACTCCAAAATTAAAACGAGGGCAGAGGAGGCTCACTATCCCTGCAAGGAAACTCCTCTAGGAGAAGGACCACTCCAAATTTAAACCCACGTAGTCCCCCGAAGACGGAAGACATCGGCCATTAGGCGGGGAGCAGACCGGATGTCTACGCTTACTACGACAAATGATTGTGTCTAGGTCGAATGTTCGTGATGGTGTCGCCTCTATGGAACCCAGCCAGGTAGAGGCGGTGCCGGGCTCCATGCCTCAAAGGAGCCCACCCCCAGCGACTGGCAGCTCCCACCCTTCTGAGATCGCCAGGGAAGGACGGAGTAATGCGACTGGCAACTTCACCCTTATGCATTGGAACGCAGAGGGGTTGAAAAATGAGGGCGTGACAGTGCCGCCTCAACTTTCACGAAAAGCCGGATATGACGTCATCAAAGACATTTATAAAAAAATGAAAAAAACGTTCGGGGATTTCATACCCAGGAACTCTCATGTCAAATTTCATAAAGATCGGTCCAGTAGTTTAGTCTGAATCGCTCTACACACACACACAGACACACACACACACACGCACACACGCACATACACCACGACCCTCGTTTCGATTCCCCCTCGATGTTAAAATATTTAGTCAAAACTTGACTAAATATAAAAAAGAGAAATCAATCGGACGTACTTAATGATAAAGATCCCACGATTGACAAAAGGGTCTTTCCTGGCAAAATTGCATAGGCATAGTATTAAACAATGGCGACTGCACGTGAGAGGGAACAATAAAGAGACCAAAAAGCAATGTACTCACGTTAAAATGACGAACACGGAACGAATAACAGCGACATCCGCACGGGTACGTGAGTCTCCTCTTTCGTTCCCATTTATCCCCCCCCCCCCCCCCCCCCCCACATTTGTTTTGGTCTACAGACCTCAAAACTGCCGCTTTTCAACTCTAACTTTTTTGTGTGCCTGTGTTATTGTTGACTTCCCCTCGAGTAGCTTCCCTTGCTTCTCTGTCTTTGTCATTTGTTGGTTTGTGCAGGCTAGTGCAGTTGTTTTGTCAGTTGTTCTCCTCTTTATCTGTTCTATCGTCTTTCTTCTTCTTTTTTGTGTGTGTACTTTTGTGTTTTTGTGCCCGAAGAAGACCCTTAGGTCGAAACGTCGCTGTTATTCGTTCCGTGTTCGTCATTTTAACGTGAGTACATTGCTTTTTGGTCTCTTTATTGTATAGGCATAGATAAAAAAAATGTCCACCAAATACCCGTGTGACTTGGAATAATGGGCCGTGAAAAGTACATATTCGCCGTAATGGCTTGAGATTTACTGGCCGATGTGACTGCGTGATATATTGTGTAAAAAATTCCATCTCATACGGCAGAAATTAATATGTAAAGCGCTTAGAGAACGTCAAGCGCTATGTAAATCTCCCATATAAATAAATAAATAAATGATACCGAATGTTAAATATGATCACAGGACCTATTTTTGAAGGAATATTAATCCCTGGTTACCGTTCGTTGTATTGATGTGTTTCTATTTGTTTTATTGTAAGGTGTCTTTCTGATGTGGCTAAAAATAGCGTATTTACATGACGCTTTCATATGGTAAAATTATATCATTTTCTCAATTCGGGCCAAAATATTTCTTGGACCATCTGAGCAAGTTTAACCAAAAAACAAATTGCGTGAAGCTAAATGTACACCTTTTATTAATCTATAAAATTCACAGAATAATACTGATAGCATTGCATTTCACAAAGATTTTGCTTTGTCGAATACAACAACTTAGTATTGAAAACGCTGACATATTGAAAAGCCAGTATAAAAAAGTCACGGAAAAACACACTTTTTATGATTTTTTTTTATTTTCTGAACTTGTTCTTAATGAAAACACAACATACTTATTACTTTTTTTAAGCAGGAAATAAAAAGATTGGGTTGTATCGATCTTTTAATCGATTACTAACATCTACATTTTTCTTAGAATTTAAAGTCTATGATGACCAAACTCTTTTTTTTCCACGCATGGTCTTGTGCTTGCGTGTACACACGGAATGGGTAAGGCACTTGCAGCTGTGCACCTTAGCTGACCTGGGAGAGACACACACACACACACACACACACACACACACACACACACACACACACACACACACACACACACACACACACATAAAAACTTCCTCTCTCGCCCTTGTGCACCCATTCAGTCTAGTAGTGAATGGATTGAATAACTGGTACTCTGACAATAAGATAAGTTAAAATAAGAATATTGTGATGTGACTGGGTGGCCGAGTGGTAACGCACTTGCGCTCGGAATCGAGAGGTTGCGTGTTCGACCCTGGGTCAGGCCGCTATTTTCTCCCCCCTCCTTTCCTAACCTAGGTGGTGGGTTCAAGTGCTAGTCTTTCGGATGAGACGAAAAACCGAGGTCCCTTCGTGTACACTACATTGGGGTGTGCACGTTAAAGATCCCACGATTGACAAAAGGGTCTTTCCTGGCAAAATTGTATAGGCATAGATAAAAATGTCCACCAAAATACCCGTGTGACTTGGAATAATAGGCCGTGAAAAGTAGGATATGCGCCGAAATGGCTGCGATCTGCTGGCCGATGTGAATGCGTGATGTATTGTGTGAATAAAATTCCATCTCACACGGCATAAATAAATCCCTGCGCCTTGAATAAAATTTAAAAAAAAAATCCCTGCGCTTAGAACTGTACCCACGGAATATGCGCGATATAAGCCTCATATTGATTGATTGATTGATTGTAAATAAATGTTGATATTTTTCTTTTGGCACCAAATTGCATTTTTCTTAACACAAAGACACAATAAAAAGCATAATCGTACACTCACAAGTTGCACTGTGGCTTTGGAAGTGGAGAGACAGAAAGACGGAGCCAAGGAAGTGCAGCAAATGTTTCTTACCTGCGATCAAAATCAGGAGAAGAAAGAGAAAGAGACAGCGTGCAGACATCATCCCACTTCAAATGTTTGGCTCGGGATAAAAGCTGGAAAACAACAGAAAAAGGAGCTCACGTAAATCTATGTCAAAACATTTAGTTTGTGTGATTATAAGATCACAAGAAAAAGATTAGTCTTACAATTGTAATACCTACCAAACAGTAAGGAAACCTTCTTCCGTTTGCTGTAGTGGTTGACTTCTCGTTGGCTGTAGTGGTTGACTTCTCGTTGGCTGTAGTGGTTGACTTCTCGTTGGCTGTAGTGGTTGACTTCTCGTTGGCTGTTGTGGTTGACTTCTCGTTGACTGTAGCGGTTGACTTCTCGTTGGCTGTAGTGGTTGACTTCTCGTTGGCTGTAGCAGTTGACTTTTGTTCTGAAGACGTGACTGGAGGAACTCTCTCTTATATATCTGCCACAAAGGCTCATGACTTCTGTCGTTATCCAAGTGGGAGGATTTTGTTTTAAGCCTGATGACTGGTGCATGTGTGGCTAATTACATGCTTCCAACAGGGAGAAGATCATATTTAACGACAATTGTACGAGGGGATTAACGCATCGTCATCTATAAGCTTATGGTAGGGATTAAGGCATTGTCATATATTCCCGCAGTGGGGCACTGCGGTTATGAAATTAAAGGCCCCTCCTGTTTTTGGAACCGCAGGAGCTTTCTAGTTTGCTGTTAGGTAGATGTTTGGTTCCTCTTTCCTGTCATGCTCTCTTTTTCTTCATGAATTCTTTTCTTTTTTCTGCCTTCTTGCTCATTCACCTGTATTTTTTCCAAAAATCTCTTCTCTTGCCGCTTGTCTCGCGATTCATGTATAGTTTAATCTGTTAGTGTTCTGATGTAAGTCCAGCAGTAGATAGGTTAAGCCTATTTTAACATACTGGAAACTGGTAATCTTCCAGTAGGTATTAATTTAGTTTTACTAAAGCCTGCTGGGACACAAGTAATGGGTTAGTGCATTTGTAAACAGGAATCGCTTGACAAGTGGCCCCCTTCATCCCCCCCTTCCTCGTCCTGATATGGCTCTGCGTAGTCGGCTGGACGTTAAGCAACAAATAAACAAACAAACAAACAAATTGTCATATATACGATTTTTTAAGGGATTAACGCACTCTCATTATAAAGTGTGTGCCTTCCGTCACCTGAGGTCGGTTTAGCATTTAGGTGAGTAATTGCGCGACATTAACTCATTCGCTGCGTGTCGGAACTGGAATTCCGACACCTGTGTTTAGCGTTGGCTGCGTGCCGGTACTTGAGTTCCGACGGATATCACGAATTTTTAACGGTGTAAACGGTCCTGCTGACCAAGGGAAACAACCCCTGCAATGAACTTCTATCTGTCTACAGTGGTACCATTCACTGTAAACAGTTCCTTCCCTTAAATTGTTGGGATTAATAAAAATTTTGTTGACGGTGTGCGACCCACGTGTTTTGACTTTTCCAAGATGGCGGATCGTTCTGCTGAGACGTAGTAACTTGAAAAGAGTGCTAGAACGTGTTATTCAGTACGGTTCTGATCTTGACCTCAGTGATGATGATAGTGGAGATGATATGTGACCCTCCACCACGAAATGAGTCGCATGCCACCTCGCGCGGTTCTGCGCTAGGCTTAATATAAGTCCGGGGAGTGTCTGGTAACAGTGTGAGGGTCACCTTAGTCACAGGCTTATAACTCAAACAGTTTTTGCTCTTTTCTAAAACGGTTTTCACCACTGGATAGAGCATAAAAAACTCTTTTGGAAAATGTAAAAATATGAAAATCATGCAAAGGTGACATGCGACTCATCCCGTGGTGGAGGGTCACATATTTTAGATTCTGGTGACGATTTTGTGCCAATGGACGATCATTTGGGTGAAGATTCGGGCAATGCAAGTGTCGATCATGACATTGTGTATGATGAACCCATGACGTAGAAAGTTTTTTTGTTTTGCTTCAAATTGGATATTTTGCCTGGATATGAAGACAACAAAAGGTATGTACTTTCAAATGTTTCATATATTTTCTAAAAGAGTAAGTTCCAAACTTTGCAAAAACATAAGGTATGTAAGGTTATCTTGTGTTGTTGATTTTTAATAATTTTTTCAAAATGGCTCTAAATCGCGCGTTGGCAGGGAACACAGGGGAAATTTAGACGCGCAGCGAATGAGTTGTACTTTTTTTTAATCCTTTTGACCACAGCATTTATGAAACAGAGATGTTTGTGTTAAAATTCGGTGTGCTTTTGCTTCAATGTATGTAGAGTAATAGTATACGATTAAATACAAAATTGCTCTTAGATTGACTTTAACAAAAAATATTACATGAACAATAATCAAATTGTTAAATCGAAACATGTTTGTTTACGGATGACAAGATAATGTCAAAACTATTGATCAGAATGATTTGCACTTTTTTGCAGAATTGTCATAGTTATTCGAGGGATTAATGCACAGCCATCTTTAAATTTATCGAAGGGATTGACGCACCGTCATATATACGAAAATATATATATGAAAATAGCGTTACATATGCGTGGTAGTACAAAAAAGCTACCAGTAATCCCAAATTATTTTTTTTTGACAGGGACATCCCAAGGGGAACTTTAACGCCTCTCGGCGTATTTTTGCGAGACAGATGTCTCCGCAGCTGATAGTTGGTAGACTTTATTGGATGTCGTTATTCAAATGCAATCCGTCAGAGACAGAAAGCTTAGAAAGGAATTACGTTGTATTGTTTTCCTGCTTTGATTTATCAGGTCGGGAAATTCAGGACCGAAATGACCCTAGGTGCAGTGCAACTCATTCCTTTTGATGAGTTTCAAGTTTTTTAAAAAGTTTTCGCAGCTGTTGGTAGACTTAATTGGATGTCGTTATTCATATGTATCCGTCAGAGACAGAGAGCTTAGGCCAAAAAAAAAAATGTGTCTGTTTCTGGTCACCCGACCGACCCTAAATTTCGGCGCCGACCCTAAACTTTTTTTTTCCAAACTCAAAATATTTTTTTTTGTTTTTTTTGTGGTAAAGCCAAGACAGGGTGAGAAAATGAACAACAAAAACGTGTGAAAACGAAAGTCCGCTGACGATTTGTAAATTTATGTGTTGAGTGTCTTGTCTCAATGTATAGTGAATCCAGTCTCTTTGCGCGATTTTTAAAGTTAGTTTTATTGGTCTACATTTGGGGTAAAAAAAAAAATAAAAATAAAAATAAAAAAAATCCCGACCTACCGACCCTATTTTTTTTAGCCATGTTACCAGAAACAGACAATTTTTTTTTTTGGCCTTAGAAAGGAATAACGTAATTGGTAGACATTATTGGATGTCGTTATTCAAATGCAAACCGTCAGAGACAGAAAGCTTAGAAAGGAATTACGTTGTATTGTTTTCCTGCTTTGCCTGGCTCAGGTCGGGAAATTCAGGACCGAATGACCCAAGGTGCAACTCATTCCTTTTGATGAGTTTCAAGTTTCTTAAAAGTTTTCGCAGCTGTTGGTAGACTTTTATGGATGTCGTTATTCAAATGTGTCCGTCAGAGACAGAGAGCTTAGAAAGGAATTACGTACCTGGTCGCCACAAACAGAAAGCTTAGAATTTTTTTTATTTTTTTTTATTTTTTTATTTTTTTGCGCATGAAAAGACTTCAGGCCAGATTTTCTTTACAAAACCGGGGAGGTAGGGTAGGGAAAGGGTATATATATATATATATTTTTTTTTTAGCATGAAAAGACTAGGTGTCTAAAGCAGAGTTCCACTATAATTTTTGGTTTGAAACGTTCACAAATGCTTTGGGTATTACCAAATGTAGGCAACTAGACGCTACAATGAATATATATATATATTTATTCCCCCCTCTGCTTCTTTGCCTCTGTAAACTTGTAGAGCTAGTTATTTTTCGATAATGACCCAGCAACCAAACAAATAACGAGCCAGCAACAGCCTGAATCCTCGATAGTGCAATGGGTTGAGAAGCTGTTCTGTTTCGGTACTACTTTTGTGACTGAAAAGTTCCGAACGCTCTAATGTACGAAGTATACATTTCTGGAGCAAACGATACAAACATACCGCATTTAAATTAACAACTACAGGCCTGAACACATGAATCTCCATATAAAATCCATGAGTTCGGTTGTTTTCTGAATCTAGATCTGCTGTGCACAAACCGTTCATCACAAGCAAATTCCCAAGGCAAGTAACTCATACTCTAGCGACAAGAGTAGTTCCCCTTCTTTCAACGCAGTTTCTTCGACAACACTGACTGCAATCCGACGGTCAGTTTTTAACAATATTTCATTTTATAAACAGATCAAACGCAACCAAATGCACACATCTCATCAATTTAAACAAAATAAAGCGGTTTCATACACTATTTTCCCCAGAAAACTGAACTTCATACAGTAATTAACGTTGGAACACGGGTGCAAATGTTCGTCTGCTAGTCCCATTTGACGAAAGTAGATTATCTTAAGCGATACTAAAACATAAAAAGAACACACAATATCTGCCTTTACCGCCACAGCAGAATAACAGCATTTATTCCCCCCTCTGCTTCTTTACCTCTGTAAACTTGTAGAGCTAGTTATTTTTCGATAATGACCCAGCAACCAAACAAATAACGAGCCAGCAACAGCCTGAATCCTCGATAGTGCAATGGGTTGAGAAGCTGTTCTGTTTTGGTACTACTTTTGCGACTGAAAAGTTCAAAACGCTCTATACGTACGAAATATACATCTCTGGAGCAAACAATACAAACATACCGCATTTAAATTAACAACTACAGGCCTGAACACATGAATCTCCATATAAAATCCATGAGTTCGGTTGTTTTCTGAATATAGATCTGCTGTGCACACACCGTTCATCACAAGCAAATTCCCAAGGCAAGTAACTCATACTCTTGCCGACAAGAGTAGTTCCCCTTCTTTTAACGCAGTTTCTTCGACAACACTGACTGCAATCCGACGGTCAGTTTTCAACAATATTTCATTTTATAAACAGATTACACGCAACCAAATGCACACATCTCATCAATTTAAACAACATAAAGCGGTTTCATACACTATTTTCCCCAAAAAACTGAACTTCATACAGTAATTAACGTTGGAACACGGGTGCAAAAGTTCGTCTGCTAGTCCCATTTGACGAAAGAACATTATCTTTAGCGATACTAAAACATAAACAGAACACACAATATCTGCCTTTACCGCCACAGCAGAATAACAGCTTATCTGTGTACTTGATTTTAGTCTAAAACAGGGAAACTGACAAGAAGTGTTAACAGAATGGAATGATTTGCACGGAACTATACAACCGCGCATTAATCGATCGCCTGCGCAGGTTGACTGGTTGAGTGATTCGGATTCGATCAAACTTTCGCACAAAAACTCCTGTTTTCTTTGAATAACTGAAGAAAGGGGGAATAAAGAGGTTACACACCTCGTCTCAGTGATTATTAAAAATAATGGTCTCAGTTCGCGGTCATGAAAAAGCTCGCTGAAGCTCGCATTTTTCATGATCCGCTAACTTCGACCATTATTTTTAATAATCACTGAGACTCGGCATGTAACCTCTACATCTATGTACTTGATTTTAGTCCAAAACAGGGAAACTGACAAGAAGTGTAAACAGAATGGAATGATTTGCACGGAACTATACAACCGCGCATTAGTCGATCGCCTGCGCAGGTTGACTGGTTGAGTGATTCGGATTCGATCAAACTTTCGCACAAAAACTCCTGTTTTCTTTGAATAACTGAAGAAAGGAGGAATAAAGAGGTTACACACCTCGTCTCAGTGATTATTAAAAATAATGGTCTCAGTTCGCGGTCATGAAAAAGCTCGCTGAAGCTCGCATTTTTCATGATCCGCTAACTTCGACCATTATTTTTAATAATCACTGAGACTCGGCATGTAACCTCTACTTATTCCCCCCTCTGCTTCTTTACCTCTGTAAACTTGTAGGGGTAGTTATTTTTCGATAATGACCCAGCAACCAAACAAATAACGACCCAGCAACAGCCTGAATCCTCGATAGTGCAATGGGTTGAGAAGTTGTTCTGTTTCGGTACTACTTTTTGCGACTGAAAAGCTCCGAACGCTCTAACGTACGAAGTATACATCTCTGGAGCAAACAATACAAACATACCGCATTTAAATTAACAACTACAGGCCTGAACACATGAATCTTCATATAAAATCCATGAGTTCGGTTGTTTTCTGAATCTAGATTTGCCGTGCTCAAACGTTCATCACAAGCAATTTCCCGCAAGGCTCATACTTTGTCTAGCGACAAGAGTAGTTCCCCTTCTTTTCACTCAGTTTCTTCGACAACAGACTGCAATCCGACGGTCAGTTTTCAACAATATTTCATTTAATAAACAGATCACACGCAACCAAAAGTAGTATAATAGCGCACGTTTCCGACCCCATTATTTTGCGCAATGCGCAATGCGCAAGGGTAGGGACCAGCATACGGTGATAGGTTAAGGTGCCTGTGTTTAAGTAGTGATAAAGAGATATTGCGGATAAACGGTTTATTGCGTTTTATATTTTGTCATGTGATTTCATGTGCCTGTACCTGTTGCTCGGTACTAATGACCACTCCAGCTGGGTTAAGCACCAATAAAAGCAGTAATTCCCCCCATTTTCTCCGCGCTTCGCGGAGCCCTCTCTCTTTAATTGCTATGTAGTTTGGTGCCCTGTCAGGGGAGGTGTCAGGATAAGGCAATTAAACGTATCTCTGCTCTTTGCGGAGCCCCCTCGCCGATAAAACCACCAGAGGTGGGCAGCAGTTAGAGAAGTTTAATAGGAGGTGGTTTGCCTACCCCGAGGGTTGATTAGGGTTTAATGCTTAGATTAGTGCTAGACAAATGGTGTGGGGTGGGTGTGGAAGTTAGCTCGACTGATGAGAGGGCTGGGAGCTGATGCACACATATACAAAAAGTTTTAACAAGTAGACTCAGATTGTTGTTTTTTATGTGGGTGTTATAAACATCGGAGGTACATTTTACACCGAACACGAGTTGTTCTACAGTCAGTCATACATAATGTTAGGTTAGAGACTGATCACGTCTGAGTATTGCACCACAGAGACGCAAGACCTCACATGCTAGACCATGTTGGTTGGTCAGCACTAAAAATAGAAACGGTTGTTCTAGAATGTCATGGTCACAGCGGGGTTTACGTACAAGGTTTTGATAGGTACACCAGATAAGATAGGTATTATTTTGTTTTTGATATTTATTTTCTTTGTTGTTGCGGTGTTTAATTTTTTTAAATTTTGTTGTTAATAGACTATGTAAGAGGTAGGGTTATATGTGTGGTGGGAATAAAATGTAAGTGCAAACACACACACACACACACACACACACACACACACACCTCCGATCACACACACACACACACACACATACACATACACACACACACACACACACACACACACACACACACACACATGTGCGCACGTTTACACAAGTACTTCCAAACAAGAAGGTAAAAGTCAGACGTAAAGAGTAACAAAACAATACATAAAACTGCTCACGGTAGCATTCAAGAGTTATACAGACACATAGTTATTAACTTTTCCAATATGATCATTTTATTATAAAAGTGACATCAGTCTTTTGAATATTAAAAATAAAAAAAATAACATTTTGCATACACACACATTAAAACAAAAAAAATCCAAAACATGATTGTCAATTTAAAGGGACGAGGTGGTCCCCGGATTAGTTGTCAACTTCATAACCACTTCTTGGTGTCACAGGAAGAGGATTTACGGTTGTGACAGGACAGTAAGCTGGACATGTGGAATACAGGGGTCGCTGCAGCTGCTGAGGGTATTCCTCGCTTTGTGTCGAAGCCGTGGCTGTGGTTGATGGTGTTGAACAGTAGTAGTCTGACGGCGGACACTCTGTGTGATTTTTCGGATGTTTTTCCTCCTGCTTCTCCTCTGTGGGTGACAGAGAAGATACCTGTTGGTGGAAGTCTTCTTTGAGTTTTTTCTGCACTCTAAGCAGTTTCTGACACTTTTTCAAGTCCAGGGTGACTCCTCTTTGGGTGGGGACAACACGCCCACCTTTGGTGCGGGTGGGAACAGCATAGTGGCGAATATGGATTTTTACAACCCCTCTCCACGTTTTTACTGAGGCAAAAAGGCTTCCAGCTAGCGGGTAGCGTGTAGCCGGCTGTGGTGGCTGCTTCATGGTCCCTGAAGGCATGGTCGACTCCGCAAAAATCCTCTGTAGTGGTCTTTTTACATCCGTCCTGTCTTATATACACACTCGCGGTTCATGTACATCTTGTTTATTCTGGTTTCAACGGGTCCACACTGGGTTAGCCTAAGGTCACGTGGGATGCTATGCAGTTTTTTCACTCTGTTGCATCACCCACAGAGCAGTTGTTCAGTCACATGAGTGATAACCCTTTTTCGAAACGCTGTCGTTTCTGTCCACTTCCACACAACAACCCGCAAACACCACCAGGAGACCCCGTCTGGATGTGTCTTGGGTAATGCTACATTCCAACGACTAAGAATTTTGTCTCGATTTAGGTGTTCCCAGATTTTATCTGCGACGGTTCTAATGGCGTCAACAGTCCACCGTGTTGAATAGTCTTTTTCTTCTCTCTTTTTTTCTTCAAGGCGTTTGCAAACATCGCGTTTTAACTCACTAACAAACATCAAGAACAAACTGTTTCGCATGTGAACTTTAACTTTGAGAATACCAGCCTCCAATTCTTCCAACATCTGCTCCAAAGAGGGACTGGACGTCTCCATCATGACTTTGTTTTGTTTTGTGTACCTCTCTTTTCTTACTAGCACTCTTCTAACCCTCTCTCTACTTTGGTGGGTACGAGATGAAAGTGGTGGTGATGATTCCGCCCCTTCTTCTTATATAGACACATACACACACACAAGACACACCCAATAAAAGGAATAAAACCGTTTACAGACCTAAAAAAAAGACGAAGCACACGACCTCAGTTTTTTCTTAGCTGTTGGACCAAAAACCATACTCTTCGATCATTACCCCAAAGTCTGTTGGGGGAAAACACACGAAGCGTTCGAAATAAACTGGCGCCGCGGCTTTTCATCAAAACATAGTACAATACATACAAGCCACAGGCTGAACTCGTCAAGTCTTGCAAAAGCCGTGGGTTGTACACGTGGGCTGAACTGTGTTTCAGCATAAAGTTTTCAATAGCGGGGTGCACGGGTGGTAAACCAAAACTATCGAAATATTCCGCTTGTCCAAGTCCATCAAACCAGACACACACCCAGTGTTCCCCCGGTCCTGTACTGCGATCTGTATTAATGACAAAAGCACTTGGACGTCGCGTGTTCACCTGTCGTGGGAGGCTGTCTCTAGGAAACACACCTCGAAACACACGTCGGGTATGAATGTCTCTCCCCAACACTCGGCTAATGTCTTTGCTGTTCATAGTGCAAAATCAGTCAGGACCTGGCGAGAGCGATCAATCTCGATCATACTGTCCATTTCACCATACACAATCACCATCACAGGCGCTGGAAGGGCTTGGTTGAACTTCAGCTCTAGACGCAGGGCACCGCTTTTCACCAGTTCAAACTGATCTCCATCCAGAAGACTGGGACTCAGGTCAAAGCTGTAGATAGCATACCCCAACTCAAAATCACGCAGTTCCATGTAAGACCCCGCATCTCTGTTGGCGAGACCCGTAGAAGTCATGAGGCTGAAGAATGACCGCACATACTGGTGTTGTTCAAAGTTCGGTGTCAGGGGTTTGCCGGGGATCTGTTTTCCGTCCAGGTACAGGCTGAGAAAGGACAATCCTTGTGTCTTGAAGTGGTAGGGATTGCGTGAGGCTTGTCCGTTGAAAGCAGCGCTGTCCACCAAGCCAATAACCAGGCGGTTGGGTGTCTGACTCAGAAACAAGTTGTCCTGCACAGCACTGTGGTTGCCTGTGGGAATGGAGAAAGTCTTCACAACGACCCTTTTCAAAGGATACTTGGCCGTACCTTTTTCCAGCGCTTTGGCGTGAGCGAGGCTCACCGCGGGGTTCAACTTGACTTTGCGAACAAACAGGGAAGCATGTGTGATGACAGTGCGGAAACCCTGAAAGGGGTCAGGAGACATCAGGTGGAAGATGTTCTTGGAGGGAATGAGTCTGATCTTTACGTCCACTCCGTTCATCATATAGCGTTCCTGGTGCATGATGTCAGCATGAAGTCGCCCCATCATGTCTGCCTCTCTGCTCCGCATGGTTTGCTCACGACGTACCTTCAAACCCCAGTTGGCATCCCCGTCTGTTTCATCCAGATGGTTGGAACTATCTCGGTAATACATGGCACTGGTGAGGTGACTTTTCTTGGCTTCTCTTCCATAGTTGAGGGTGGCTTCAAGGTAGGCACGGTAGGGGTAGGTGTTCTCTGAATTGGTCACCAAAGTATCATTGAGACTGATATCCACCTGGGAGAACAGGCTATGCAACCAGTAGTTGACAGGAGCCACATGGGAGTCAGCATCTAAGTTTGTTCCGTCTGCTTTGGTGATTTTAGCTCGCACATGGAGATACGTGTTGCTTAGATCCAGGTACTCGGATGTGGCACCACTGATGGTAAACTCAATAGGGGCTCCTGGGGCCAGAGTAGCCAGCGGATGATACTCTACAAACATTCCCTCCTGCACAGCTGTCTGTGTTGGGGGTACAGAAAACAAATCTAGTCCAGTATGTACACTTTCACATGACTGAGGGTGGGCAAGGGCCATGATGCTTATCCAAAAATATCGGCTGCTGTCGCCCTCCTTCTCTTCTTCTTCTGCCTCCCAGTCTGACCTTGGCGGTGTGGTGTAGATGATTTTATACGTTTCCTTGCAGGTTCTCCAGGTGGCGCGGCTGTTGTGCCTGTCACTCGACCCACGGCTTGGTGAAACAAGCGCTTCCCTGCATTGCTAGCTCTCTGCTGGAGTGACGACTTAACACTACGCCCAGACAGCACATCCTGAGCCACCTGCATACCTGTCCTAGCCCCCTCTTTCAGCAGAGCTTTTCCACCACTTCTCAAAAGAGGCACAAGGGCTCGACCAATACCCCCTAAGAGATTGCCAATGCCATGACCTCTGTAGTTTCTTCCTCCTACAAACACGGGGAGACCGTGGCCGACCTGGTTGCAGTAATAATCTTCATAGAGTTTTCCACTGCCCTGGAAAGGGGTTAGACGAACCATCTTCTACAAATGGTCGGTGCGTCTATGACGAAAATGAAGCGTTACCACCGTCTTCCCTTGCTCAAATGCGATAGGTTTTCCCGTGTCCGTTGTTAAAAGCATTTCCACCGTGTTGAACTGACAACGAGTCAGTGGCAAGTAATGAGGTTTTTCAAATATATGATGAACGACTTCTTCAGTCTTCTTTTTAATTGGCACCGTCCGCAACAATGGGACTAATGTGTCTCCGACCACTCTTTCGCGCACCAAATCACAGTACACGTATATTGCGTGAAAATCTTGATGTAAATCCAGCATAGCCTTTCCGTCAAAGTGACCAGGGCCTGTGATGGTTTGTTGGGTGACATCTGTTTTCAAAATTCTCATCAACTCGGGGCTCATCCACAGCGAGATATTTTTGAGTAATTTAACACGTACTTTTTTGCTGCTTTGTTGTAATAAAACCTTGCATAGTCAGTAAGACTTACATCAACCAAGAGCTGGTTTAGTGAGTCTATAAAAAAAGCAGGTGAATCATACAACCCCTCTGGTAAAACTAGAGTATCACAATAAACAGCAACACCTGTTGGGGTACAAATTCGAAACTGACACGTGTCTTTTTCCACATTTACATACGAGTTGTTAAACTGAATCTCAGCCAACCCACACTCGTAGTCGGTGCCCAGGTCAATTGTTTGAGGTAGTTTTGTGTAGTAGTGACTCGCGTTGTTGTCAGGGTAGTGCTGCAAGGAGCTGTTGCTGGGGAGTGTCAGGTAGAACATGATGAGTGAAGACGTTGTTACTGTACCAAGGGTGGATCAATGGAAGGATTAGGAAGCACGTAGCCGAGACAACTTCCCAGTAGGGCCACCCACAAGTTATCCGGTCCGCGACCGGTTGTCAGATTGAACAGAGACACTCCAATCACCACATAAATAAGGAGCATCTGACAAAGGAAGACAATCTCGCTCCGAGGGACACGACGTCCAAATACACGCCACAGCTTGGATGTTCTTGGTCGCTTAACAACACTGTCTGGTTCATCCAGAGGCGTATTAATCTTCTGAGTTTCCTCCATCAGAACCACTGAAGCTAGTCCGTGTAGTGTGTCAGTGCCGTCTGTGGAATCCAAGAATTGAATGACGGGTCATAGCCGAGCCATTTGACTAAATACTCTTTCTGTTTGCCTTTTCCAGGGCGTTGTTCCAAAACAGCTTCAATGCGGTATATTTCTTTCTCCCCCACTTTCTGCAGTTCCTGTTCATAAAAAGTCCCCAACAGTTCTTCTCCGTGATCATCTTTCAGCACATAGGTCACGGATGTGGTTGTCTTGACTTGACTGATGGTAAAGAGTTCCTCTGTCCAAGAAGGCATATAACCTTTTTTAAAGACTCTTCTCGTCTTGCTGATTCGCACACGGTCTCCTATACTGTATTCAGTTTAGGTGGTTTGGAGAGAGTTGGACCACCATACAACCGTTGCCACACTTCCTCCTGATTAGCGATGGTTACGTCAGCAGGAGCTTTCTTAATACTGCGGTGGTAGGAATGATTGTAACCACGCACCAGCTTAGCCAAGACTTCCACATACCTCACTGAACTTGTTCTGGTGAAATACCTCCACAGTTTGTCTTTCAAGGTACGGTTGAAGCGCTCCGCCATTGAGGCTTTAATGTCATCATTTTCTGTCACAAAAAAGTGTACCTTTGTTTTGTCCAAAAAATCCTGGAACACCTTGTTTTTAAATTCGCTACCCTTATCTGTTTGTAGTCTCAGGGGTTGACGACCTCGGACAAAAATGCTTTTGAAGGCTGTCACCAGAGAGGTCCCTGTTTTGTCCTTCAAAGGCACCACCCACGCGTGTTTGCTCAGCACATCAATACATGTGAGTAGGTAGGTAAACCCGTCATTGTCTTTTCTCAGCGCTCTAACATCAATCAAATCTGCTTGCCACTGGTGATCTATGCCACCCACGATGATACGACGACGAGTAAACTTTCGCCGCACAGGTTTGTGTAGTGTATAGGTGTCTTGAAATGTTAACCACTTTTCAACTTGTTTTTGTTCTTGTCTGGTGGTTCTTCTCAAAGCCTCCACTCCACCCAAACTTCCAGGGAGTTGACTTCCATAATATCGACGTCGCAGCTTCTCAGCGACTTTTTTCTTTTTCACTGGCATTCTGCTCAAGAATAAGATAGCCACGTCCTCTTCTTGGGTGATGGAGAAGGAAATTATACTCTTTCTGCAGAAGGAGATGCTGAGGAAGGACTCACAATTCTTCTTCTTCTTCTTTTTGTCCTGGTGGATGGTCTTCCTCTATCACCCCCCTCGCTGTGCATCCACTCCCATCGCCCTGTGTGACCAATGAGTTCACGAGGGATATTAACCGCTTTTAAACCTCTTGCAAACACTTCCCACCCTTGAGGATCAGGTGCATTTTTACGGTAACGAAGAGCATCATTCACCAGATCAGCCATGTTGGTTCCTGCTACTGTCTGTCCCTGGTACACGAGCTGTCCTTGTTCATTCCACTTGATGTCAGAACTGTCCTTGGTTATATCCAAAAGCAACTGAGCCTTCTTCTTCAAGGTTTTTGGGACACTCTCCAACACTCGTTTTTCTACCCTAGATAGGTCCTGAGCTTTCTCGACCTCATTTAGTTCTGTCAAAGGTTGTTTTGAGGGTTGTGCTATCTCCACTCTTCCAAGAGGTTTGTTTTTATATTCTTCAACACGCTTAAGAAACCGCCACAAGACTTGTTGGTAGGAGTCTGCTTTTTCATGTTTGTCCAGATCCTTCTCGTCTAAAATACCCCGCATCACTTGATCCATGTCCTTCAAACTTTGTGAGGTGGCATCAGGTACTGGAGGTCCACCTGCAGAGTCCCGCAAAGAAGCCAACATACGTGGCTCAATCAAAATCATCTTTTTGGTATGCTCCATCGCATCAGAGACCCAGGGTCCCGAGCAAACCAGATACAATGCCTAGCACAGGATTCAAAAGAGCCTGAAGAAAACCGCCTTTCTGTAGGATTTGCTTTCGATGTTTGACAGATGTTGTTTTTTTGGCTAAGACCCGTAGGTTCTGTTTGTGTCGAGACAACCGTTTCTTCTGTGCGGGCGTCAGCTGCACATGGCCTTTTAAGATGTTCAGGGAGCACTCGCACAACGCATGGATCAAATCTGGAGAAGCTCCTTTCAATACGGCCTTAATCACGGCAGGCTTAGCCCCACACAACAGCCGCAACATGGGTACATTTCTCTTCAGGCGTGCAGACATGGTTATTTTTGAAGGTACACTACAGGGTGCTCTGGTGGGAAAAGTTTTGTCCTCAGACGAAGATGATCGGGTGTCTCTTGTCGCAAGTCAAACAGCAAATAACCGTGAGGCATAGAAGTCGCATTTTTAAATGCCTCTTGGACATACTTTAGCTTCCCAGGGTACATCTGCTTGGCCAGATGGGTGATCTGTGAAGCATCCCGTGGGTTTTTAAACACCACCAGGTAGTGACTGTTCAAACTGATCGTCCTCTGCTCTTTGTTTTTTCCGAACAGGTTCTGTACAATATACATTACACTCAGATTCCGATGATGACTTTCTTTGGTGAATAGTTGTGTGACCTTGTCGTTTGTCTCACTCATCAAATCATCAATGATGACCAGTCGCCTTTTGACCCCTGTCCACTGTTCCACGTCGGGTAAACCCTCCACAAACGTCACATGTCTCATCTCATTGTAACCAGACTACCACGCCCCATAACACCAAATCAATTCCTCTGGAGGGGGTGTCATCATATCTTGTAAGTGATTCAAATATTGTTTGACAAAATGAGTCTTCCCACTCCCTGTGGGACCGGCAATCACACAGGTAAAAGGATGTTTCCACCTTGGATCCATTTTCACATACTAAACTAAGATCCTATCCTTATCTTTATTTATTAATTTAAAAAAAACCCATCTACTTTAAATTTTATAGTCAAAACTAACTCACACACACACACACACACACACACACACACACACACACACACACACACACACACACACACACACACATTCACACTTTCTCTGCGCTTCGCGGAGCCCTCTCTTTTATGGCGCTAATAACTATCAGAGGTGTCAGGATAAGGCAATTAAAATGATAACCCTGCGCTTCGCGGACCCCCCTCTCCGGTAAACCTCCAGAGGGGGTCATTGGGTGCTAACGCCTGAGTATTGCACCACAGAGATGCAAGACCTAAACATGTTAGAACTTGTTGATTGGTCAGCACTAAAAATAGAAACGCGTAGTTAGAATACGGCGGTGATGCGGTCAACAGGGGTATAAATAAGCTTCTTCTGGGTTAAGTCTTGAGTGTCTCTTCGACTTTACAAGTGTGAGGTGGTGAAAAAAAACAAACTATGACGACCAGCAGCAGCAGCAGTGACGCTAACACAACTCCACAACCGGCCTCAACAGATTTGGTAAGTTGATTTTGTTTTTATATCTTGTAAAGATAAAAAAAAATAAAGGTAGAGTGTTACTTTTTTCTCAGACATAGCTTTTTAGAAAAATAAATGTTTTTTATGTAAGATGTTTTTTGATATTGTTTTTTTTTGTAGCTCAGACATAGTTCTTTTTTTTTATTACAGCGTAACCAATGCCCGCACTGTGAACAGCTTTTTACACAGACCAAAAACCTTAACGTTCATGTTAACGAAGTCCATAGCAAAGCCAGACCTTTTCTCTGTGCTATGTGTGGCAAGTCGTTTAGCAGAAAACACGGCCTTACTCGACATAAAAACTCAACAAAAACTGCCAAGATGCCGCGAGTCGGACACCTCCACCACCAGTGCCGACAGGCGGACAGAAAAGAAAAAAGTTCGCCTTCACAGGATGCCCCTCCCCCCAAAAAGGGATTAAACAAACGAAGTCTAGAAAAAGAAAAAATCAAAACGTTACCTTTTGAAGAAAGACAAATGTACGAAAAGCATTGGAATTCTGCTAAAACTCATAAGCGGCCTGGTAAACTTCAGTCAACCTATACCATTCTCTGGAACCCTTGTTCTGATTTCCCTGATTGGGACGAAGCGCTTCTTGATCTGTTCCATGAACAAAACAAGCGCTTCAAAATCAATTGTTCTCACTCTTTTCTTCTCAAAAACAAAGAGTCGGGTGACTTGTCTTTCTTTCATGCCTCAGTCAATAACCACTCTGTCTTACAACGACCGCGCCTGATCAACTCAAAGCAGGACTTTCTTTCTTTTCTCGGTGAAATCAGTGACCATGACATTCTAGAACAAGTTAGACTCGAACGCCCAAACTCTCGGTATTCTGTTCACAGCATCATGTCTTCCAGTTTCTATGTCACGCCTCTGCCTGACTTTCCTATCGGTTGTGCCTGTGGTAGTCTACCTGACTACATCACAAACACATTTTTTTTTTTTTTTTTTTTTTTTTTTTTTTGAAAAAAAATATACGTGTCAACATGTGTAGCATCAAAATGATCATATGTCATCATATATTGATCTTTTTTTTTTAAACAATATTCGCATCATAATGTATGGCTGTCTTTACATTATATCAAAGAAAATAAGCAATAGTTTGTTTTTAATTAATAAAACTTCAGACTAACGAAATCTCAAAACAACATGATTTCCAAAAATAATTTCCAGTGTTAATCGTGAATCGGTTTTTTTAAAAATGCTTACGCACATCTTTGCGATTAAAATAATGTGATTAATCTTCTTCATATTTTTGCTGTTACTTTTTATACCAAAAAGCACATCTGTAACATTCAACCTAATTCTTTCACCAATGTTTACTAAAATGTACATTTCAATATATTTCCAAAACCTGAGCACTGTTGGGCACTCAAAGAAAAAATGCTCCAATACATCAAGTTCATCCTTACAATATGTACAGTTTTTATCAGCCTTCACTTTCATTTTACACAATAAAATATTAGTTGGATAAATGTTTTGCAATATTTTCCAATGCAATACACGTAATCGAACTTCACTAGTGACAGTGGCTGCTAAGTTCCAATTCTTTTCGTCAATTTCAAATCCTAATTTTCTTCTCCAAAATCCTTCTGAACAGGGTTGGCTGTATTGTTTTCCTACCAGAATCTTTCGAATTTCTTTTACTGATTTAACTTTTTTCCCACAGAAGGTCGGAATGTCACAGACTGAACAATTTACATCGTTTATATCGACATTTCTTAAAAGGAGATGTACAGCTATTCGAACAACATTGTACTCAAGCAATCTATTTGCAGTGTAGCCAGTTCTTTCACACACTTCTTCATAGGTAGCAAAACGTCCATTCTCACACACATCGCTCACATACATTATACCACTTTTAATCCAATCCGCAAAAAAGAGTGGGTTTCCTTGACAAATTATATCTTTGTTGTTCCACAACAAACCGGAAACAGAATTACCATTATTATCGACTTGATTGTTATCAAGCCATGCCTTCAACACATCGGACCAAAATTCCGATTTAATACTGTCCAATCCTTTAAATGGTTTGCTATTAATGTTCGCAAAAAAACACTCAAAGCGACTCCCAAAACGGAAAAACAGTGCTTTTGGGAGCCATGACCATTTCTGGTCTTCATTAGACAGAGTTAGGTTCACAACCCAGCTTAACAAAAAGGAACACTGCATCTGACGCAAATCAATCATATTTAATCCACCTTGCTTTACTTCGTTACATAAAACAGTTCTTTTCACCTTTTCAAATGCTTTTCTGTTGCAGTCTTTTTTGCGCCACACGAAGCGAAACATTAACCTATTAATTTCAGTTAGAACGTCGTCTGGTACAATCAGCGCCTGCATTATATAGACAAAATGTGGCAGAATAAACGTTTTGAATACACAGACTTTACCAATAATGCTCAAATTCCTTTTCTCCCACACGCAGATGAGCCTTTTTGCAACATTCACTCTCTCTTCCCAATTCTCTTTCACTTTTGACGCACGCATATAATTACAGAAATACACACCTAGAATTTTCATTTTGTCTGTACATGCAAAACCGCAACACTCATTCCTGCAATTCTTCCGCGACCCAAACCACATTAGTTTGGATTTTTGGTGATTTATGTTCAAACCTGATATTTCTGAAAATTTACCAATCAAAGCCAGGGCTTGGAACATGTCATGTTCATCTTGCAAAAACAATGTAACATCATCAGCATACAACAATAATTTCAAAACTTTATTCATATCTCCGTTGTTCCATAATGACATACCCTTTATATTTTTGGCCTCTCGAATTTTGATTGCTAACAATTCAACTGCTAATACGAAGGCTAGTGCGGAAAAAGGACACCCTTGCCTTATTCCGGAATCAATATTAAAAAATTCAGATAACCAACCACAATAGTTTACACAACTTTTTGCGTTTTTCATCAAAACATTAACCCATTTCACAAAATCAGTTCCAAAACCAAATTTTTCAAACATCTTCAACATAAACTCTTTGGAGATGCAATCAAATGCATGAAAAAAGTCAATTGACACCATCAATCCAGGCTTATTATGTAAATCTGCATGTTCTAAAACATCATCAACTAATCGCAATAAGGTTGAGACACGTCTACCTTTTATATACCCAACTTGATCCTCATTCACAACACTCCCTACAACATCAGAGAGCCGAAGAGCTAAACATTTCGCTAATAACTTATAATCTGTATTGGTCAGTGAAATAGGTCTCCAATTCTTTAAATCATTTCTTGATAAATCCTTCCCTTTATGAATCAGTGTAATTGCCGCTTTACACTGTGAATTAGATAGAGTTCCATTCTTAAAAGCAGAGTTAAAAGACGCAAGTATATACCTTTTTAGGCTCCTCCAAAAAAACTTATAAAACTCAACTGTTAATCCATCAATTCCAGGCGCAGAACCATTATTCATACGCTTTAGAGCTGACAAAACTTCTCCTTCTACCACTTCCCCTTCACAGCTGTCTTTCTGCTGATCATTTATTTTTAAAACCTTTGTTCCATCCAAAAAAGTGTCAATTTTTAAGCTCATGTTTCCCTCATCAATTTTCCGTTTATACAAATCAGCAAAATACGTTTTTTGGACGAGAATAATATCTTCTTGCGTTGTAACAATTCGTCCGTTATCATCTTTTACACTTTCCATTATTTTTGCGTTTGCTCTCGCCTTTTCTAACCCAAGAAAAAAAGGTGTGTTCCTTTCACCCTGCTCGATCCATTTAACTCTTGCACGCACCTGTGCTGCACGAGATTTACGCTGCTCTAACAGACACAGTTCTTGCACAAGTTGCAAAAAGACGAGAATCATCATTTTCCTTATACCGATGGTCTGTGTCTCTTTCGCTGTCTTGCTTTGTACAAAGGAGCCTCGCGTCATTCTTTGCAAAAACCCACAAAAACCTTGTTCAAACAGTGGGCCGGACATTCTCCCCCTGTCCACTTTCCGGGGGTCACTTTGTTTCAACTTGAGTCGATTGAATCTGAGTTTAAGGTGAACATAGATGTGTTTGAGTTTGATGAGAACCAAACACCTGTCTGTCTCGTTCCTCTGCGTCGTAGCGCTTACAAACATTCTGGCGTTATGCGTCTCTTGCGTTACAAAGACCATTTCATGTACATTTTAGACATTGATAAACTCGGTCATGCGTTGGCTTGTTCCAAATGCGGGAAACTCTGGTCGTCTTTGTTTAAAATGAATCGACATGAGCAGACTTGTCAGGGTGAGGGCTCAAAGGAAACATTCAAAGGCGGGGTTTACTCACCACCCCAAAACATTTTTCAACAGCTACAAAACCACGGTGTTCAGGTACCTACAGATTTTGTTTTTCCCTACAGAGCGACTTTTGATTTTGAGGTGTTTTTTGACACAGATAACCTGCCACAGACAAAATCAGTTGAGTCAAACTGTACACAGTATACAGCAAAACATATTCCTCTTTCTGTTTCTGTATGCAGTAATGTTCCCCATTTCACAGAACCAACCTGTTTTGTGAGTAAAGGTGACTCTCAAGAACTAGTGGATAGCATGGTTAACTACCTAGAACGTATCTCTGAAGCCTCCTGCGCTCTTCTTTGTGAAGAATTTAAAGATGTGTTTGATCAGTTGACTGAGATCGAAGAGACACAACAACAAGAGACAGATAGCCTCAACATCCCCGTAGAAAGACTCAGACAGAAATTATATGAGTATTTACAAGAACTGCCTGTCGTAGGTTTCAATTCTTCTCGCTACGATCTGAATGTTATCAAACCTTTTCTCATTGAAAAGTTTGTCAAAGACAAAACAGCCCATAACGATCTTCCAAAAGACGAAAGTCAAACAGACCCTGTTTTTGAACCAGATGGTTTTGATACCGTGGGTGAAGAAGAAGAAGAAGAGGAAGAAGAAGAAGAAGAAGAAGAAGAAGAAGAAGAAGAAGAAGAAGAAGAAGAAGAAGAAGAAGAAGAAGAAGAAGAAGAAGAAGACAAAGAAGTCAAAACAGAGGGAAAAAAGAAGGCCCTTAAAAGACCCCCTTTCAAGTTTGTTGTTAAACGAAACAATCAGTATATGTGTCTTTGTACAGACAAACTTCGGTTTCTCGACATCAACAATTTTCTTGCGCCAGGTTTTAGTTATTCCAAGTACCTCAAGGCGTTCGGTGTCGAAGAGGAAAAGGGTTTTTTCTGCTATGAATACGTCACTAGTCTAAGTACACTAGATGAAAGAGAACTCCCACCCCATGCAGCCTTTTTTAGTAAGCTCAAAAACTCAAATATTTCTGATACAGAGTACGCTTTTTGTCAGCGTGTGTGGACTGAAAACAAAATGATGACTTTGAAGGATTTTTTGGTGTGGTACAACAACCTAGACACAGGGCCGTTTCTGGTTGCTTTGCAACATCAGATTAGTATGTACGCTAGTCTGCGAGTTGATTTGCTGAAAGACGGTATTTCTGTCCCCGGTGTGACACTGAAGTATCTGTTTGACACGTTGTCTTCAGATACCTACTTTTCACTTTTTAACGAAAAACAAAAAGACGTTCACGCACTTTTGCGAAAGAACATTGTCGGAGGTCCGTCTATTGTCTTTCACAGATACCACGAAAAAGACAAAACACACATTCGTGGTAATCAGGACAAACCGGTACAGTCTGTTCAGGGATTTGATGCAAATGCGCTGTATTTAGCTGCACTCATGCAAGACATGCCCACAGAGCACCCTGTCATTCGTAGAAAAGAAAACGCTTTTAAAGCGGAAAAAACAGATCCCTACGGTCAGCTAGCTCGGGAATGGTTGGAGTGGGTCATGGCATCAAAACAGATCCATCTCCAACATAAGTTTAACGCGAAAGAGAAGGCCCTTGGTCGAAAAAAGATTAGAGTTGATGGTTGGGATGCCACAAATCAAATTTGCTATCAGTTTCACGGATGTTTGTTCCACGGTCATGACTGTTCTGTGACCGCCGGTAAAACGACTAACCCTGTCACCGGAAAAACACTAGTTGAACTCAGAGAGCATACAAGCAACATCATCAAATACCTACGTGAGGATGTGGGTGTGACTGTCGTCGAAAAATGGGAGTGTGAATGGCACGCAGACAAAAAACAAAGCACCTCCATTCAGGCTTTCCTACAAGATCGTTTTCCGACACTTAAACCCTTCCGCCATCCTTCTACCATCACAGATCAAACTGTCTTAGACGCGGTGCAAAACAAAACTTTGTTCGGGTTGGTACAGTGTGATATTTATGTACCTGATCATCTAAAAGAACATTTCAGTGAAATGCAGCCTATTTTCAAAAATGAGTCTGTCAGCCGAGAACAGATCGGGGATTTTATGAAAGACTACGCTGAAAAACACAAGCTCTTATCCCAACCACGCCGTACACTTGTAGGGAGTTACCACGGTGAACAAATTCTGCTAGCTACACCCCTCTTGTTTTGGTACGTGCAGCACGGGTTGCTTGTTAAAAACATCACGCTGATCGTAGAGTATCAACCCAAAACCTGTTTCCGTCAGTTTGGTGACAGCGTTTCAAACGCAAGACGAGCAGGAGACCAAGACCCATCAAAAGCTATCTTAGCTGAAACTTTCAAACTGCTCGGTAACTCAGCCTACGGGAAAACCTTAACTAACGTGGCCAACCATCGTGATATTCATTACGTTTTGTCTGATGAGGCCTCAAAACTGATCAACAATGGTCGTTTTCAAAAACTAACAGAAGTAACAGATTCTGTCACTGAAGTAGAGATGGCTAAAAAAAAAATCAACTGGTCACTCCCCTCTCAGATTGGTTACTTTGTTTACCAGTACGCTAAACTACGCATGTTGGAGTTTCATTTTGATTTTCTAGATAAGTTTGTGTCCAGAGCCGACTACCAGCTTTTGGAAATGGATACAGATTCTCTATACATGGCGCTTAGCGCTTCAACGTTAGAAGAGGTGGTTCGTCCTGAACTACGAGCGCAGTTTTACCAAGTGTATAACCAATGGTTCCCTGCACAAGCCTGTGACCAACACGAGGCAGCCTTCCAAAACACCCGTTTAGCTAATGCCCCATGGGACGCGACTCTCTGTCAGGCCTGTACAGCGCGTGTCCACTATGACAAACGAACACCCGGTCTCTTTAAACCCGAATACCAAGGAAATGCGTTTATTGGTTTGTGTTCTAAAACCTACTTTTGTGAGGGAGACAGTGGGAGTAAATTTAGTTCAAAAGGCTTAAACAAAAACCAAAACAAACTGACAAAAGAGTCTTACCAACAGGTGCTTCTAACGCAAGAAAGTGGTGGTGGTACAAACACTGGTTTCAAAACAGACGGAAAGTCTATGTTCACGTATTCCCAAACCAGAAAGTCACTCTCGTTTTTCTACATCAAGCGTGTGATCGCTTCTGATGGGGTTTCAACCCTACCTACACCCGTCTAACGGGTCTCTTTCTTTTTTGACTGTGATACCCCTCTAATGGGTCTCTTTCTTTTTTTGACTGTGATACCGCCGCCTGTGATATGGTTAACATTCCAATGCCAAACAACTTTGTCGTTTTTGTAAATAAATTTGATAAGACATGTTTTGCTTCTGTAAATAATGCTCGTATTGTTTAATCCCAAAAAAACCCAATGAGGCTTTGACATACCATGTCAAAACGGTCCCAAGCCCATGAAAACACAGAGGGAGGGTCAATTACTGTCAGTACTCCAACTGCGATAAGCACCAATAAAAAAAAGCAGTAATTGACCCTATGGGGGCAATTACTGCAGGGGAGCAGTAATCCTGTCATTACCCCACCTGGAGTGGTCATTAGTACCGAGCAACAGGTACAGGCACATGAAATCACATGACAAAATATAAAACGCAATAAACCGTTTATCCGCAATCCCTCCTTATCACTACTTAAACACAGGCACCTTAACCTATAACCTTCTATCAAAATACGGCTGCGCAGCTGCGCAAAAAAATGAGGGCCGGTTTATACCTCTTTCCTACTACTGTGGAGTACATACTGCTGAATCTGTAGCTGTAAGTGTGGTTTGCACTGTTACACTTGGGGGGTGGGGTGTACATACTGATGTATCTGTAGCTGTAGGTATTGCATTGTAACACTTGGGGGGGTGTACATACTGATCTATCTGTAGCTGTAGGCGTGTTTTGTACTGTTACACTTGGGGGGGGGGGGGGGCGGTTTGTACATACTGATGTAGCTGTAGGTGTGTTATGTACTGTTACAGTAGCTAGGCGGGGAGGGGGGGGGGTTGAACATACTGCTGTATATGTAGCTGTAGGTGTGTTTTGCACACAGGGGGTGGGGGGGGGTGGGGGGGGGTTGTACATACTGCTGTATCTGTAGGTCTAGGTGTGTTTTGCACTCTACACGGGGGAAGGCGGTTGAGTGTTGTACATACTGCTGTATCTGAAGCTGTAGGTATGTTTGGTACTGTTACAGTGGTGGCAGCGGGGGGAGGGGGATGTACATAATTCTGAATCTGTAGCTGTAAATGAGTTTTGTACTGTTACAGTGGTGGGGGGGGGGAGGGGTTGGGGGTTGTACATACTGCTGTAGCTGTAGGTGTGTTTTGCACTGTTACTAAGGGGGAGGGGAGGTGTACATACTGCTGTAGCTGTAGCTGTAAGTAATTTGTGCACTGTTACACTTGGGGGGTTGTATATACTGCTGAATCTGTTGCTGTAGGTGTGTTTTATACTGTAATACTGAGGGGGGGGGTGTATACGGCTGTATCTGTAGCTGTAGGTGTGTTTTGTACTGTTACAGTGAGGGCGGTAGGGGCGGGGGGTTCTACATACTGCTGTATCTCTAGCTGGTGATTTGTTTTGCACTGTTACACTGGGGGGGGGGGGGTTGTACACACTGCTGTATCTGTAGGTTTGTTTTCCACTGTAACACTGGGGAGAGGGGGGTTATACTGCTGTAGCTGTAGCTGTAAGTGAATTTTGCACTGTTACACTTGGGGGGGGGGGGGGGTGGTGGTGGTACATACTGCTGTATCTGTAGCTGCACCCAGCCAGCAAGACATTAGCGGCCGATAGTCGGCCGAACACCCTTCAAAATGTCGGGCAGGTGACGTCAAAAGATACGACGCGGGTGTTGGCCCGACTAACTTTTGCAAAGAGGCAACGAGGCGGCCGACAGGCGGCCGAACACCTGTACTATGGCGGCACGCATCCGGTCCGATGTTAATCGGCCCGATGGCTTGTTGGACCTGCGGCCCGACACCTTATGCCGACATCGTCCCGATGTCTTCCCGCTGAAATCGATATCTTCCCGATGTCGGCATAAGGTGTCGGACCGCAGGTCAAACAAGTCATCGGGCCGATTAACATCGGACCGGATGCGTGCCGCCATAGTGCAGGTGTTCGGCCGCCTATCGGCCGCATCGTTGCCTCTTTGCAAAAGTTAGTCGGGCCAACACCCGCGTCGTATGTTTTGACGTCACCGGCCCGACTTTTTGAAGGGTGTTCGGCCGATTATCGGCCGCTAATGTCTTGCTGGCTGGGATAGGACGACACACATAAAACATAAAACATAAAAGGGATACAATCAAATATGATATTGCACTATGTGAATTTACCCTCTCATATCACAGGAGTTGGGTTTCACAGCAGAGTAATCACATTACAATATTCCACAAACACCTTCACATGTACACATTATTTGTTTTTTCCCAGCCGACCAGCCTCTACGTGATGCGAGAAGAATTTAAAATGGTGACTGCAGAAGGCAGGAATGACTTTTTAAACTGGTTTTTGCGTGCCAAAGGGACCTTATAACGTTTACCTGAAGGGAGAATTTCGAAACAGGGGTTGAGAGGATGGATCGGGTAACGGACAATTTTGAGAGCTTTCCGCTTAATGGCAGCTTCGTAGAGACTGGTCAGCTGTCGTTGGGGTTGCCCAACAAGCTTGCTAGCCGTCGCAACAATGCGGTGGAGTTTAGCTTTGTTTTTAACATTTGTGGTACCATACCATGTCACAATGTTAAAAGTCAGTATGCTTTCAATCAAACTGCGATACACAAGTTCCATAACACTTTGATTGACATTAAAATATTTAAGCTTCCTGAGAAGAAAAAGTCGCTGCTGAGCTTTCTTATAAACAGCATGAACATGATCACTAAAAGTCAGCTTATTGTCAATTGAAACCCCAAGATATTTGAAGGTTTCCACAAGTTCAACTTCCTTGTCGCTTATTCTCACTTTTTGGGGACCACAGTTATCACTCTTTCCTCAAAACATCATTTCTTTTGTTTTGCCTACATTCAACTGCAAGAAACTGGACTCGACGAAAATGCACCGAAAATGGCGTACGTTGTCAACCATGGAACATCATTTACACGAAAGAGCTGTCTCCCTTGTCCGCTCATACGGATAATTCCTTCTGTGACCCATGTAAACGAAATTCATTCGTACAGTTCATCGGAGTTCATTCCGTAACTTCAAAGGGATTTAAAATGACTTGTTATGATTACAAGTGCAGGTTCTACAAATTTGGAGACTTAAATTCCTCTGAATTATGAGCTATGAATTTAACACGCTAAAGTTCAAAATTACCCACCTTTCTGTCTTCTGAGCCTGTTTATGCATTATACAGTGTTCTAGATGGTCGAACGTGTAGCAAAGACCTGTACGTGTACGTGTAGATATTGCGTCACCCGTGACTCACTTTTTTCTCCAATGTTCCAAATGCATACGTTGTTTTGCTTCCCCCACCAAGACTGCAGATCTTGGCAAACGCGTGACGTCAAAACCAGATTTGATGACGTTACCCGTACACGTTCCCGTACGCCTTTAGGCATCATGAGCTGTGGATGAGCAGGTCCCCGTCAGACTAGTTTGACACGACCTCATTTACATCATATACGCACATGTGAACGTAATTGTTATCTCATGCGTGGTCTCTCTCACGTATGTAGGATAAAGTAGCGTTTCATCTTACCTGTTGCAGGTGGTAATGGCCGTCACTCTGGACTTCCCCGGACAGCGAGAGGCGGCCATTTCTAGCGTCTTCGACACCGTTACACGACAGACTACCACCTATGGCCGCAACGTCTTCGATTTTGCTGCAGTATGTAGACTTTTGCAGAATGAGTCGGTTTTTTTTTCTTCACATACGGGAAGATTGCCTAATATGGACCACTTTTTACATTTAGTCAAGTTTTGACTAAATGTGTTAACATAGACACGGAATCGAAGCGAGGGTGGTGGTGTATGTGTGTGTGTGTGTGTATGTGTGTGTGTGTGTGTGTGTGTATGTGTGTGTGTGTGTGTGTACGTGTGTGTGTGTGTGTGTGTGTGTGTGTGTGTGTGTGTCTGTGTGTATGTGTTTGTGTGTGTGTGTGCGTGTGTGTGTGTGTCTGTCTGTCTGTTTGTGTGTGTGCGTGTGTGTGTAGGTGCGTGTGTGTGTATGTGTGTTTGTGTGTGTGTGTGTGTGTGTGTGTGTGTGTGGGTATGTGCGTGCGTGCGTTCGTGCGTGCTTGTGTGTGTGTGTGTGTGTGTGTGTGTGCCTGTGTGCACGCATTTGTGCGTATGTGCGTGCATGTGTGCGTGCGTATGTGCATGTGTTCGTGCGTGCGTGTACGTTGAACCACGTTTATGTAAATGTGTATCTGTATTTGTTTCCATGTGCTCTAGCCTCTTCACATATAATCATTATGATTATCACACACTAAAGTTAATCTTGTGTCCTTGTCAGGCCCTGTGGACAAACAGTTTTTGTTCAGTGGCTACAACCCCAACAACATTGACCCCGCCGTGTTCACCCTGCCTGAAAAAAAAAGAAGAAGAAAAAAAAGAGATTTTTCTATGCTGATTCTATGACCATTTCTAAGTTCAAATGGCACCAGATGGCACCATTTTGCTTCTTTGGGCAAAAAACATTTCCGGGGGGGCATGCCCCCGGACCCCCCTAGCAAATTCGGGCGCTTCGCGCCCATCTCATTCACTTTCGATTCAAAGTGCCCCCCCCCCCCCCTTACAAAGCAACTGATCCGCCCCTGTGTTGTGTGTGTGTGTGTGTGTGTTTGTGTGTGTGTCTGTGTTGTGTGTGTGTGTGTGTGTGTGTGTATGTG
>NC_090260.1:11947105-11959605 GCF_037325665.1 Littorina saxatilis
TTCGTCGTGCGATGGGCTTCGCATAAGTATTCGACAAGGAGTTTCTGGATGTTGTTGTCACTGTTGACGAACAGAGGCCATTCCAGGGAGGAAGCGGGTTTTGCTTCTGTAACACATTCAAAACTTGACTTGTTTTGAACATGTACATAAAGCTAGGTTTGTAGTTAAAGGGAAGAAACTGTTGTTTTTTGGGTAATGTGAACATTGATTGTTACCTCCCTTTAATTAGTCTTTTCAACTTGACTAACTCAGTTTATATTTTTGGATTTAGATAACATTGTTCAAGCTGTTTTAAAAGTGTTTTTGATTAGGTGTTAATTATAAACTTTAATAAGTCGTAAAGATATTTGTTAGAAAATCTTCCAGTTCAGAATTTAGAGTTTTAGCGTCACTTCCGCCCTCTGCTTGAGAAGTCGTCAAGATGGTGTGAAACCTCTGGACAACATTTTGGTTCTAAATCAGGTGAATACTGATTTTTACATTGTCATCTGCTTGGTGTATGATTAGTTATTAGTTTAGTAAGATGAATATTATAAATTGGAGTGGTTATTTTTGTAAACCTGTTCTGAAATTGAAATATTTGTAATTTGACAATGTTGTGGGGTTTTTGACAGAAGCACCGGTCACAGAAATGGTGCAGAAAATTTGTATTTTTGGTTGTAGTTAGTGTATGAAGTGCATAGACGGAAAGATAAGTGTGTTACTGATGTTTTGAAGTTAAAACTTGAATAGGGTTTAGGTTTTGTAAAGAAATTTGGTTTTGAATTATAATTTGAAGTAAAAGAAAGTTTTGCGCATGCGCGGGAATAACCGAAAGCGCATTGCATAGTTGGAAAGTTGGTTGTTGTTGTTTTATGGAACAAAAGTGTTTGTGACTAGCGTTTTATTTGAGATGTTTGAGGTGAGATTTCTTTCCAAGTGATTTAGACATTGTGAATTGAAGAAGTTTGGTCAGAATGGTCAGTTTATCACTACAGATAAGTGTGATTATGTATGGACACTTCTTGTAGCTAGTTTTGAGTTTGTAACAATGGTGGAGTGGAACACATGTGATGTGTGGTATTGTTACAAAGAAGAACAAAGATGGTTAGTCACTGTCTTGTAGGATAACATATAGTCTTTCTGTTTCTGTCAATGAAGATGGGATTGATCACAGTAGGCATAATGTTACTCCTGTGTTAGGAAGAAGATTTTGCTGTTTATAGTTGGTAAATAGTAAATGATGTCTAAATATCAGCTGTTTCTAGTTGATAATGTTAAATGATAGAAAGATAGTGGTGTGTTTGAACACAGTAACTATGTGGTAATTATTAGTCATAATTACTAGCCTCTGGTAACATCTGGTAAATATGATTTGTGTTTTGTTGTGTGCTAATAAGGAAACGTTGTGTTTAATTTCAGAGCCAACCTGTCTGGGTTTCACGTTACATGTCTGACTGAGTAGTTTGTGTTCTTAAATTTTGGTGAAGCACCTTACGAACACTGGGTTTTTTAGGGTTTTTAATTAGGTTGTTAACTGGGTCTTTAAGGTTTTGACTTTAAGATTTTGGTCTTTAGGTCTAACACTGTTCTTTAGTCATTGTGTTTGATTTTTGGAAGTTGGGTTTTGTTGAAAAAGAAAACTCAAGAGAATAAAAGAAGTTTGAAACATATTTCTGTATTTGTGTTATTCATTTAACACATAATATCCCCTACCCCCTTTCTTAACATAATTGGTTTTTCTAAATATAACTTGAAGGGTCAAGAGTGTTACACTTCCATCAGAGTGCTACATTCATAGGCTGTTTGAGGTAATAAATCATTATTTAACGCTGTTGACGAGTCTGTGTTTGTGGAATGAAATACTCTCTGTTGTTCTCTCCAGGTTAGCGCATAATTTGCTCTCTGTGACGCTAAAGTACTAATCTGTAAATGGTTTTTGCAGATAGGGAGAGAAAGACGAAAAGACGGCTGTTTTGTTGTTGTCAAAAGTCCATTAATTTTGTGCAGGCCCACGTGCTCGATGAGATATGTAAAGATGACATGTTTAAAGGTGGAGGGTGAGGGGTAGCTGACATGTTTAGTGCACCGATGCTTTTCTGTTTGCAGCCTTCGTTTTCCTAACTTCCGTTCGGGCTGCCTTCTGCGGGGACACGCTAACCAGCACACCGGCTAACCAGCTAACCAGCTAACCAGCGAACCGGCTAACCGGCTAACCCGTTAACCAGCGACTGGGTGCGGCGCCTGATGCCTCCACTGTTCCCTGCTTCGTCACTACGCTAAACCAGCACTTCATTCGACGGAGCAGTTGTGAAGGCTAAAAGACTGATTACAGGACGTCCACCCAGTGGCGAAAGAAAGCTAAGTGCACCATGTCTTACGCACCCCGTTGACCACCGTTGTCTTTATGTTATCTGTGATTATACTCGAGTAGGGACGACGTGGGGTGTGTGACACCTGCATGAACTAGCACTTTTGAAGAAAAACAGTCGTATTTTCTTATCTTTACACGGGATCAGCGTGTTACTATAATTTTCTATTCTAACTGGCATTTTGTCAGTGACCATTAGTTTTTTACGTCTTGTGAACGTAAAAAGAACATATTTTGAGTGAAGTCTCGAGGGAGGTGGCGAGTTTTTTTTACATAAACAGGCGTCTGAAACTTATACTTTTGTTGTCTCTATTAAATTGTATGACTGCGAGAGTGGATCGTGGTGTGGTTAGTTAGTTAGAAGTAACTAACCGTTTCATAATCGCCTTATGTGATATATTGAAACGTGACATGTCGAGACTGGGTTAATGAATATGACGACGCCGAGAGTGACGTCATTATATTCATTCACCCCGTCAGACAAAATACAACGCAATACCAGGGATGAATCGGAGCTGTAACGTATATATGGCATAACCAAAGTAAGGAGAATTTGTCATGGGATGTGGAAACAAAGCATGGGAAATTCACCATGGGCAGAATAATCAACGCTAAGCCCAGAAGTTGTATATATTTTGTGTCAAGGCCAGTTTTGCCCAGTTCCGGAAAATACATCATGTATTCATTCACCCTGTCAAGACGAAATACTACGCGATTCCATGGATGAATCGGAGGTATATCCCGTGACGCATCAAAACTAATTTTTGTTTTGAAATGTCTTCACAACGTACAAACAATCTATAACGCCATAATCGTCGGATCATCACAAGACAGGTACTACATACTTTGTTTGTCGTCTGCTACACATCTAGTTTTGTTGGTTCTCTGGTTGACACGGAGTGAATAGAAGCTTCATTCGTACTATCATCAAGCGGAATATATGCTCAATCCGCTGTCATTTCGCCACTGAAAATTGTTTTTGTTCTCACTTTCAAACATTCAAACGGCAACCCAAAAGAGTGTTTCAGCTGTTTCAACACACGGGTTTAGCTACTACTTTCCAGTGACTTGTTCCTCAGTCTAAAATGACACTGGAAGCGAAAACATTGTCGCGCATACTGTCATAAAAAAGACGTCATGACACGCAAAACGAAAGAGACTTTTTACGTCATTTGTTTTTGGTTCAGTGGACTCCGGCCGTCGCAAAAAAAAGGCTGGTCCGTGGGTCAGACTTGAAAAAACGCGCGAGTACCCAAAACGTCTTTGTTCTCTGTTGGCATTGCAGCTGTGAAATAATTAGTCGTGTGTCTCAGTCGTGTAGGTACAGTGTTTGCTTCTGCAATCGCTGTGTTCGTGTTGGGCTTCGTGAGACAAATCAGCGAATCTATGGTGTGAAAACAATGTCTGTACAAAACACTCAACCCAACTGCTGAGGAAATGAACTGTATGAGGTTAATTTTATTCCTATAATGCTTGTCGAAACGAGCCATAAGGCTTTAGAATAAAAAAATAATTCCACGCATTGCTTGACGATCTGAACACAGACGAGGTCGCAGTTTGTAGGTTGAATCTACGAATCGGCACGACCAGGGATAGATCTGTATCTCTGGTATCGACCTTCCAGATTATCAACAGCGGGTTCATGGTCAGAATCAAAAGGTCTAATTTGCTTGGTTTCCAGCCAAAACGTCACCATTTTCATAAAAGATCTTCTTGTTCTTGTTTTTGGGGCTGCGCAAGTTATTTGCCTAGGTCATGGCCGAACGTTAGGCATACGGAGCAATATCGCGGGATATTTGCTCACTCGAATAACAGAGACAAAGAAGGGAAGTCATGCTATTTGTCATGTTACACCATTTAATATGTCACATTGCACAATTGAATACATATACATAGTAGTAGTAGTAGTAGTAGTAGGGACTGGAAAGTGGTTTCCATAAGCCTCGCGGCTTTTTAAGCGTCAAAGTTTAATTTCAAATTCGTTGTCGGTCGATCATATTTAACATGCACAAAATCGCTTCCTCAATATTAATTATCATACAAATAAAGTGACTGAATAATAAGTGTTTCTTTGTCCAGCAGATTCTTAAAGGCGTTATAGTTTTGTGCACTTTTAACAACATCAGAAAATGTGTTCCATGATGGTGCAACTCTATTAGAAAAAGGAATGTTTTCGGATATTAGTTTTACTAATTTCCATACAAAAATATGTCAGTATAAGCCCGTGTTGCATCGGTGGCCTTTTGAAAAATGACTCTACTTTCACATTATCCTGAAAATGTGTATAAGTCTGTACCAAGTCACCTCTCAGCCTTCTCGATTTAAGAGTCGGGAGATTGAGTGCACGCAGTCTGTCGACATATGATCGATATGCTTTTTCAAAACTTTAACCAGTTTCGTGGCTCTGCTTTGCACCCTTTCAAGGGCTGCTGATTGACTCTTCAGATATGGATGCCAGATGACGTTGGCGTATTCTAAATGTGGTTTAAGCAGTGCTTTATGCAACTTTATTAGCTTGTCGTAGTCAAGATAGGAAAAAAGTTACCTTTATTATGCCGAGCATTTTATTCGCTTTATTAATTATGTTTTGAATATATTTGTGAAAACTCAGGTGTTCGTCAAACATTCCATACAAATATTTCTCCTCCTCACACTCCAAGACTTTTTTTCATTTCATCATTCACCTTCCTTGAGAAATAATGTCCAGGATTATTTTTCGCCCACATGCAGGCCTATGCATTTTGATATGTTAAAATACAAATTCCATTTATCTAATTATTTATTGAGATTGTAAATGTAATTTTGTATTGTTTGGTAATTAAGTGTCATCTGCAAATACTTTGCAGGTACTTTCTACTATATCCGGTAGGTCATTAATACAGATAACCGGCACGGTTGGCCTAGTGGTAAGGCGTCCGCCCCGTGATCGGGAGGTCGTGGGTTCGAACCCCGGCCGGGTCATACCTAAGACTTTAAAATTGGCAATCTAGTGGCTGCTCCGCCTGGCGTCTGGCATTATGGGGTTAGTGCTAGGACTGGTTGGTCCGGTGTCAGAATAATGTGACTGGGTGAGACATGAAGCCTGTGCTGCGACTTCTGTCTTGTGTGTGGCGCACGTTATATGTCAAAGCAGCACCGCCCTGATATGGCCCTTCGTGGTCGGCTGGGCGTTAAGCAAACAAACAAACAAAAAATTAATACAGATTGTAAACACGACTGGCCCCAAAATACTGCCCTGTGGGATGTCCCTTAAACTTCTGTACTATCAGAATGCACATTACCCATTCTGACTTTCTGTTTCCTGTTGGTCAAAACATCTCTAATCCATCTCAGAATAACCCCAGTTATTCCATAATACCCAAGCGTGACCAGAGTCTTTCATGAGGGACCGAATCGAAGGCTTTCTTAATATCAAAATAAACAATGTCAATACAATTTTTGTCTTCCAAAATCTGTATCAAATTCTCAACACGGGACCTCTTTTGACGAAAACCATGCTGACAAGTAAAATACACATTGTTAGCAGTCATGTGATCAACAATGATGTCTCTCACTATGGCTTTTCGGACCTTACAAATACCACACGTGAGGCTGACTGGCCTGTAATTACCCGGATCAGATTGTTGTCCCTTTTTAAAAATAGCAGTAACCTCTGCTGATTTCAAGCCCTTAGGTACTTGTGACTGCTCCAAGGATTTATTACATAATATACAAAAAGGTAACGCAAGTTCCTTATTAGTTCCTTCAGTACCCGTGATGGGATCTTGTACATTTGTGGCAATAATGGATCGGCCTATTTGGTAGCAGGCAGGCTGTAAACTTCAAGTGTATCAAATCGCAGGTCGATCAAAGTATCCTGCTCCTTTATTGCACACCCGTTTTATCGGGGGTGTTTAGTTTATGTTCTGTCTGTTTACATGTGTGTTTGCACTTATACTCACGCATATCTCTGGTGCGTCGATTCAGCTTTTCCAAAGGGGTGTTTTGCTTGGAAGTATGGTACACACGGTCGTCGGACAAAATGACATTACTCCCTGGAACAAAAAAGCAGATACAACCTGTCAGGTGTTTTCAAGACGTTTTCAATTGAGGTTTAGGCCAACTTCTTGATTTAAATCTTGTTAATACGTCACGCCAGGTCCATGGGAAACCTTTCCCATTCACGCTTTGCGGTGGCAATAGAGTTATAGCAGGACGGTGGTCGTCGTGTCAATGAAATAACCAATCAGCGTCGTCGTGTCAATGAAAGAGCCAATCAGCGTCGTCGTGTCAATGAAATAACCAATCAGCGTCGTCGTGTCGATGAAAGAGCCAATCAGCTGCACAGGGCGGTTGACATTTAAGCAAATTAATTGGTCAAGTTTTTTGGTATTCCCGTTAGTACATATAGCTTTTTGGGCGCCTGCTGTCGCACAGCAAAAAAAGGGGTTCTGCAGGGTTCAAAATACCTTACAGTCACTAGTTGACAGTGTGATAGCTCTTTAGATACCTCAGATCAATTAGGATCACAACCAAAAGGAAAAAAAATTTGAATACGCACAAACCTCTTTGCCTAAATCACAGAGCGAAGACGAAGATGCGTTCGTTAAACTAGCAGGTTTTTTTACGACGAAGGTAATATGGGAGCAGCCAGTTTTGCCTGTGTTATATAGTGCTAAAAGGAGCACCCATCACCGTAAACGACCCACCACCGCTTCTATGTCTCTCTATTGTTGAAGTCAGCCTTTCCCATCAGTATTTGATCTTTGACGAGACATCGCGGCCGTAGTGATATTAACACAAACGGCAGCGATTGACCCCGAACATCTTCTTCTTCTTCTTCTTCGTTCATGGGCTTAGACTCCCACGTTCACTCATGTTTTTAGCACGAGTGGATTTTTACGTGTATGACCGTTCTTATCCCGCCATTCGGGCAGCATACGCCAATTTCGGTAGAGGCACGCTGGGTATTTTCGTGTTTCTATAACCCACCGAAATCTGACATGGATTACAGGATCTTTTCCGTGCGCACTTGGTCTTGTGCTTGCGTGTTCACTCGAATGTGGTTAAGTCACTAAGCAGGTCTGCACATGTTATGACCTGGGAGATCGAAAAATGTCCACTCTTAACCCACCAGGCGGCAGCGACCGGGATTCGAACTCACGACCTCCCGGTTAGGAGGACGACGTCTTACCACCACGCTACTACGCCGGTCACCCCGACCATCGACTTCGCTAATATTTTGATAATAATGTGTCTTTAATAATTTCAGATTGTGATGAAACAAGTGGGACAAAAAGAGAAATCAATCGGACATACTTTATGATAAAGATCCCACGATTGACACAAGGGTCTTTCCTGACAAAATTGTTTAGGCATAGATAAAAAAAATTAAAAAAATGTCCACCAAATACCCGTGTGACTTGGAATAATAGGCCGTGAAAAGTACATATTCCCCGTAATGGCTTGAGATTTACTGGCCGATGTGAATGCGTGATATATTGTGTACAAAATTCCATCTCATACGGCCGAAATTAATATGTAAAGCGCTTAGAGAACGTCAAGCGCTTAATAAATCTCCCATATAAATAAATAAATAAATGATACAGAATGTTAAATATGATCACAGGACCTATTTTTGAAGCATTATTAATCCCTGGTTACCGTTCGTTGTATTGATGTGTTTCTATTTCTATTATTGTATCTGATGTGGCTAAAAATAGCGTATTTACATGACGTTTTCATAAAATTATATCATTTTCTCAATTCCGGCCAAAATATTTCTTGGACCATCTGAGCAAGTTTAACCAAAAAACAAATTGCGTGAAGCTAAATGTACACCTTTTATTAATCTATACAATTCACAGAATAATACTGATAGCACTGCATTTCACAAAGATTTTGCTTTGTCGAATACACTCAGTATTAAAAACGCTGACATATTAAAAGGCCAGTATAAAAAAGTCACGGAAAAACACTTTCTATGATTTTTTTTCCATTTTCTGAACTTGTTCTTAATAAAAACACAACATACTTATTACTTTTTTAAACGTCATCGTTTGTTTTGATTCCATTACTGAAGAAGGAGTTTTTACTCTGAAATATTTATTTCATTTCGGTGTTTGGGTGTTATTTTTTATTCTTACTTTTTTAAGCAGGAAATAAAAAGATTAGGTTGTATCGATCTTTTAATCGATTACTAACATCTACATTTTTCTTAGAATTTAAAGTCTATGATGACCAAACTCTTTTTTTTCCACGCATGGTCTTGTGCTTGCGTGTACACACGGAATGGGTAAGGCACTTGCAGCTGTGCACATTAGCTGACCTGGGAGAGAGAGAGACACACACACACGCACACACACACACACACACACACACACACACACACACACACACACATAAAAAAACTTCCTCTCTCGCCCTTGTGCACCCATTCAGTCTAGTAGTGAATGGATTGAATAACTGGTACTCTGACAATAAGATAAGTTAAAATAAGAATATTGTGATGTGACTGGGTGGCCGAGTGGTAACGCACTTGCGCTCGGAATCGAGAGGTTGCGTGTTCGACCCTGGGTCAGGCCGCTATTTTCTCCCCCCCTTTCCTAACCTAAGTGGTGGGTTCAAGTGCTAGTCTTTCGGATGAGACGAAAAACCGAGGTCCGTTCGTGTACACTACATTGGGGTGTGCACGTTAAAGATCCCACGATTGACAAAAGGGTCTTTCCTGGCAAAATTGTATAGGCATAGATAAAAATGTCCACCAAAATACCCGTGTGACTTGGAATAATAGGCCGTGAAAAGTAGGATATGCGCCGAAATGGCTGCGATCTGCTGGCCGATGTGAATGCGTGATGTATTGTGTAAATAAAATTCCATCTCACACGGCATAAATAAACCCCTGCGCCTTGAATAAAAATTGAAAAAAAAATCCCTGCGCTTAGAACTGTACCCACGGAATACGCGCGATATAAGCCTCATATTGATTGATTGATTGATTGTAAATAAATGTTGATATTTTTCTTTTGGCACCAAATTGCATTTTTCTTAACACAAAGACACAATAAAAAGCATAATCGTACACTCACAAGTTGCACTGTGGCTTTGGAAATGGAGAGACAGAAAGACGGAGCCAAGGAAGTGTAGCTGATGTTACTTACCTGCGATCAAAATCAGGAGAAGAAAGAGAAAGAGACAGCGTGCAGACACCATCCCACTTCAAATGTTTGGCTCGGGATAAAAGCTGGAAAACAACAGAAAAAGGAGCTCACGTAAATCTATGTCAAAACATTTAGTTTGTGTGATTATAAGATCACAAGAAAAAGATTAGTCTTACAATTGTAATACCTACCAAACAGTAAGGAGACTTCTCGTTGGCTGTAGTGGTTGACTTCTCGTTGGCTGTAGTGGTTGACTTCTCGTTGGCTGTAGCAGTTGACTTTTGTTCTGAAGACGTGACTGGGGGAACTCTCTCTTATATATCTGCCACAAAGGCTCATGACTTCTGTCGTTATCCAAGTGGGAGGATTTTGTTTTAAGCCTGATGACTGGTGCATATGTGGCTAATTACATGCTTCCAACAGGGAGAAGATCATATTTAACGACAATTGTACGAGGGGATTAACGCATCGTCATCTATAAGCTTATGGTAGGGATTAAGGCATTGTCATATATACGATTTTTTAAGGGATTAACGCACTCTCATTATAAAGTGTGTGCCTTCCGTCACCTGAGGTCGGTTAAGCATTTAGGTGAGTAATTGCGCGACATAGATTAATGTGTACTTTTTTTTAATCCTTTTGACCACAGCATTCATGAAACAGAGATGTTTGTGTTAAAATTCGGTGTGCTTTTGCTTCAATGTATGTAGAGTAATAGTAAACGATTAAATACAAAATTGCTCTTAGATTGACTTTAACAAAAAATATTACATGAACAATAATCAAATTGTTAAATCGAAACATGTTTGTTTACGGATGACAAGATAATGTCAAAACTATTGATCAGAACGATTTGCACTTTTTGCAGAATTGTCATAGATATTCTGATAGATATTTCGTTCGAAACGATTTTCTCTAGGAAAAACAGTTAAAGAGATACCATTGTTGCTTTGTGGGTAAACAAATTATCAAAACTGAAAAAGGTGTATCTCTTTAAGAGTTTTTCCTAGAGAAAATCGTTTCGAACAAAACATCTATCAGAATGTCTTAAACAATTCTGCAAAAGTTCAAATCATTCCGAAACATTGTTTTGTAATTATCTTGTCATCCGTGAACTAGCATGTTTTGATTCATCGCTTTGCTTATTTTTCATGTAATCATTTTTACTAAGTCAATCTAAAAGCACATTTTGTTTTTGATCATATACTATTACTCTGCATACAATTGAAACAAAAGCACACGGAATGTTATCACAAATAGTTCTGTTTTATGAATGCTGTTGTCAAATGACTTGGATAAGAAAAACGGTGTATTTGAAGGTAGCTCCTGCCCTTAATGGCGAACCTACTTGCATTAGACACGCGCGTTCATTTAAACATTGTATTCAGATACCTTAGGGTGGCATGTAAAACAAAAGAACAATTTAGGAATACACAACAAGCTTTGCTTATATTTAGTGCATGTGATTATGTATTTATATATACACAAAACACGCCTTATGCATGTACTGTCAAGGTCAAAATAATGCTAATAACCTTACACAAGTCAGATCAAAACAAAGAATGTATGATTAATAACACACACACACACACACACACACACAAAGACAACAAACAATAATACTGTTGTACATCAATGTAAAACCATTAAATAATACATGAGTTTCGTGAACTTATGACAGTATAGGTTGTTGATGCTTAATGTCCTTAACATCGTTGTACATACAGGTTAAACCTAAATACATGAGGTTTGTGAACGTACAGGTTGCTGGCTTGCTATATCCCCTCAACCTATTAGGTTTAACGGGACCGTTATGGAAATACGGAAGATTATTTGTTTTAATCCAACATGATCCTTCATTTCACACGCCAACACGTACACGCAAAGCCTATACTACATAAGGACTACTGCGTCTCTCGTTTAGATAAATGGAGTCAGATCTTAGCTTCTGTTCCTGAAGACCTACTAGGTGTGAACCCCCCTCCCCCCCCCCTCCCCCCCCCCCTCCCCCCCAAAAAAAAAATGATAGGTACCTCAAGTCTGTTGACCGATTTATTTTTTTATTTGATGATGCTATTGACTTCAGGTAATGCGTGATTGGTCCACACAATGCCACGTTTGCATGTCAAATGGTCTGACGTTTTTGCTCTTTCAAACAAATCCAAATTCGGGGATTGCCTCAATAAAAGGATGTTTGCAATTGAGCCGTAGCCACATCCACCCGAGTTAAAGTCTCCAGGCTTCCACCTTTCTCAAAGAACCAGAATACAAACAGCATCAGTAAAACAATCCGTCAAGTGAATACAGCAATACAAAGCAGGATCAGGGTCTGGGTGTTTTAACTAACGAACAAACGAACGAACTAACGAACGAACAAACGAACGAACAAACTAACTAACTTTCGAACTAACTAACTGACTGACTAAACACAAACCTTTCTGAGTGACCCCCATTTCAACTTATGAACACATCAGCATTTATTCTCATGAGAAAGATCTAACATCTGCCGTTATCCAAGTGGGAGGATTTGTTTTAATCCTGATGACTGGTGCACGTGTGGTTGTTAACATGTTCCCCACAGGGAGGAGATCATATTTAACGACAATTTTTCTGAGGGGATTAACGCACTATCATCTGAAAGCTTATGGAAGGGATTAACGCATTGTCATATATACGTTTCTTGAAGGGATTAACGCACTTTCGTATATACTTTGATTGAAGGGATTAACGCATTGTCATATAAAAGATTATTTGAAGGAATTAACGCACCGTCATATATATGTTTATTGGAGGGGTTAACGCGCTCTTATTAAAAAGTGTATGCCCTGCACCGATTGAAGCCGGTTTTAACCTTACTATCAATAATTGCACAACATGGATTAATTCGTGCTTTCTTTAATGGTTTTGACATGATGGTGAACCGCCATGGATTAGACACGCGTGTTGGTTTAAAAATGATTGTATTCAGATAACATAAGGCGGCATACATAAGATAAACTTAGGACCACACA
>NC_090260.1:11964605-11969253 GCF_037325665.1 Littorina saxatilis
CAAATCACCTTGTTTGAAATACGACAATCCCATCGCTCGATTGCAACATGTGGGCACTATCGTCTCAAAGGCGCTTACTGTTGGTTTCACACACCACTCTGTAGTCGGAACCTACAGAACTTCGCATCCTCAAACCTGACATACTTGTCTCAACATTATAAACTCAAATCACACACAGTAAGTTGCTTTCGCACGCCAGCTTTGAACAACGTGCTGGGGCCCCGAACATGCATTATAATAACAGAACTCGCGTTTCAAACCATGGCTCCCTGTGTTGATTTTTCACTTAATGTTGAACCACCAAAATGATGACAAAAACGATGTTTGATGGTTTGTTGCCAGACCAGCTTTTTTGTCGATCCTCGGGGGGCATATCGACTTTTGTTTCATATTTATTGACCGCGGCCTTCGGCCTTGGTCAATAAATATGAAACAAAAGACGATATGCTCCCCCTCGGACCGACAAAAAAGCTGGTCTGTCAACAACCCATCAAACATCTTATAGTATCAGCTGCATATAACAAAATAACAAATAGAACAAAGAACTCACTAAAATCTATCAACTAACATTTAGTTCATGTGACAGTAAATATATTGAAATTTTATTTTGTTTTAATGCAAACATCATCCCACTTTGTGTCTCAAGTTAAAAATTGAAAACCAACAGAAAAAAAGAACTCACGTAAACCTATGTCAAAACATTTAGTTCATGTTATTTAGATCACATGAAAAATACTAGTTGGCTCACGTAAGTGTAGCCTATGCGATCGTAACTTTGTCTGTCTGTGCGTGCGTGTGTGTGTGCGTGTGTGTGTGTGTGTGTGTGTGTGTGTGTGTGTTTGTGTGTGTGTATGTCTGTGGTAGAAACTCTAACATTTGAAGACGTCACATGACATTGACGTCACATTACATTGACGTCACATTATGACGTAAGAGGGTTAGACGTCACGCGAAGGAAGTACTGAAAGTCTCGGTCATTATTATTTTGAGCGGGCCGAGACTCTGTTGGCAGTCGTGTCCCTGTAAGTAGGCTACATGCAGACAGACAGATCTAGATCTAGTGTCTCGCTTTCTTGCACAGTTTCACCTATGCTCTTTCTGTGTGTGTGTGTGTGTGTGTGTGTGTGTGTGTGTGTGTGTGTGTGTGTGTGTGTGTGTGTGTGTGTGTGTGTGTGTGTGTGTGTGTGTATGTGTGACGGAGTGATTGAGTTTGTGTTACTGTTTGTCGATTTCTTACGTGAGCCTTGATGGCTTCGCCTCTTGTTTTACAATTGTAATACCTACCAAACAGTAAGGGAACCTTCTTTCGTGGGCTGTAGCGGTTGACTTCTCGTTGGCTGTAGCGGTTGACTTCTTTTCTAAAGACGTGACTGGGGGAGCTCTCTCTTATAATTTATCCCATGACCTGCCTCTTTGTCTCTGTTAGCTGAGGAGGTGATTATTCTGAATTATCCATCGCAACCATATGAATTATCCATCGCAACCGAGTTTCGATCTCAACTGTCATTGGTCATTGTCTTTGATTTCAGAGTACAATTGAATAATTTATAGAGGTCATCTGCATAATTATTCAGAGTTTACAGATGGACTACTTTTTTCAACATACGACTGAAATATTTTATGGTGTCAAAGTCAATATCACGTATAGGTACAGGCCTACATGTGTCAATATTGAGAAAATAAAGAATACTTCATACGATACGCACATTCTGCATAGATTTAAAGAGCGGAGTCGAGATATTTCGCTGGCTGAAGCGACTGCATGGTCAAAGGCATGTTCAACGAGTATCGCGAGTGGGATCAAGGGACGATACTCCCTAATTTTTACACAGACAGCCATCTGCACAGAACCGTGAGAGAGAGAGAGAGAGAGAGAGAGAGAGAGAGAGAGAGAGAGAGAGAGAGAGAGGGGGGTAGAGAGAGAGAGAGCGAGTGGGGGGGGGGAGGTAGAGAGAGAGAGAGAGAGAGAGAGAGAGAGAGAGAGAGCAATCAAAACACAACCCAGTCACCTGGTAGTTCGAAAACTCAATCTGAAACTGACATCGATTTTCGAAGGCATGCCTGCGGTGCATAACTCTCGAAAAGTTGTCGTTGCTGGTAACCCGTTGAGACCCATTCCAACGCCCAAAAAATTATCAGAAGAGTCACCATGAAGTCAAATCAAACGTTAGGTTTTCTCATTTGGTTATTTGCTTTGGCTTAAAGTGTATTGCTTCGATTGATAGCTGAATCTGCTTGCAACCGTGCTGTTCAAGACTGTTCGAACTGTCGTCTGCTAGACGGGCTTGTGTGAATCCGAGTCGAGTAAACTGCGGGGTTCAGCGACAAATGAGGGAGTGGCATCAAAATGAAAAGAAGAAGACGAAAAGAAGTTGGAGATACAGTTAAGATATATGGGGAAGAGAAGAGGATGTGAGGTGTTAGATGTAGCCAACCTTAGGTGTTCAAACTCAAGACCGGGACAAAGTAGAAAGCGATGTACCGCGACTGACTCTCAGTGCCGACATACAACTTCCAAGCTTTATTGCTTAACGTCTACAACAGGCGAAGTATTGAAGCTTTGGCTCACCAAAACCCGACGACTGAATATGTAAGTGATCCACGTGTGAAAACCGAAACAGAACAGCGCGATGACAGCCAACATTTCTATCCCCGACTGACAAACAGTAACACTGCATGCGAACTGACTTGGGTCAACGATCAAACCAGCACGGCCCGAACTGAATTTGTTGCGCTGCCATTATTGTGCGCAATTCTGGTAAAAATATAAACCCGGTATGCCGAATTGAGTATAACGAAAGCCGATGTCAAATATACACAGGGATATTTTAAAGACTTTCAAAATGTAAAAGCAGACAGCAGACCTTTTTATAAGCAATATGAATGACTGAATGTCCACATACAAGTCGAATGACGCCGTCCACTATGCTGACAAATGGGAACTAGCTTTGCGCATGAATTCATTGACATGAATTTCGACTGCGGAGGCTTTTGGCAAGCTGAAAACAGGCACGGGCAGGTTTTAGAGGAAAAAGTAAGTGTTTTTAATGAAAACGTCGGAGTAATGGGATAAATAGCTTACACACCTCGTCCTGAATATCTTGCATATTTTCCCTCGGGTCGATTTTCAGGTATTACCTCGCCAAAGGCTCGGTAATACCTGAAAATCGACCCTCGGGAAAATATGCAAGATAATCAGAACTCGGAGTGTGTAACCTATATATCTGCCACAAAGGCTCAGGACTACTGTCGTTATCCAAGTTGGGAGATTTTATTTTAATCCTGATGACAGGTGCATGTGTGGTAGTTCACATGCTTCCAACAGGCAGGAGATCATATTTAACGACAAATTCAGTGTAGGTATTAACACACCTTCATATATAAACTTATGGAAGGAATTAAACGTACTCTCATTTAAAAGTGTATGCCCTCCACCACTTGCGGTCGGTTTAGCATTGATATCAAAATGTGAACCAAATAGATTAAATCGTGCTAGCTAGCTAACTAGCTAAATACCTAACTGACAATCTTACTAACTAGCTAACTATCTAAACAAAAATAATTCTGTATCGAGCCCCATGTCAACTAACAAACACATCAGCATTTTTTCCTTCTGCCGTTTTCCAAGTGGGAGGATTTTGTTTTAATCCCGCTGACTGGTGCATATGCGGTTGATTACATGCTTCCAACAGGGAGAAGATCCCATTGTACGACACTTGTATTGGTGGGATTAACGCATTTTCGTCTATAAGCTTATTGGATGGATTAATTAATGCACAGCCATCTTTAAGTTTATTGAAGGGATTGACGCACCGTCATAAAAACGTTAATTGAAGGAATTAACGCGCTCTCATGTACACGTATATTACCTCCACCACTTGAGGTCGGTTTAGCATTAAGATCAAGAGTTGCAGGACTTGTTTTGCTTTATTCAATCCGGCTTTTGACTTGATGATGAACCTGATTGGATAAGACACGAGTGTTGGTTTAAACATGATTTTATTATACACACAAAAAAACTTGGGACCACACAACAAGCTATGCTTATTTTAAGTGCATGGAATTATGTATTTTCATCGTGTGCGTGTGTGCGTGTTGGTGTGTGTGTGTGTGTGTGTGTGTGTGTGTGGACAATTTGCCATGGGAGGTGAACATTTAATTTGTTGTTATCGAACAACTTGCTTTCGTGTGAACAATTGCTTAGAGTGCCATTTTGCAGAGGAATTCACAAGGTTAACCCGAGGACGAGTGCAAGGGAGGTAACCCATGACTCTTCATGCTACCGAGCTGTTTTCAATGTGACGGATTGTTTCCCTTACCTCACACTCAAAACTATTTGTCCCGCAGTCAACCTTTACCTCCTTTTACGTGATCACTACAAATAAACTAGCAAGTTTACCCTGTCAGATGCATTTTATGTTCATTTATCATATGTGTTCTTACTTCAGTTCATATTGTTAACTTTGTCTGTTTATCATTTAGCATTCGTAGATAAGTCCGGCCTCTTTTGTGCGAGGGACAGATGTAAACAGGCACATCACAGCTTCTTAATATATTACCCTCTTTATATGAAGAATTGTCATTGTTAATTGTATCCTCTCTCTCTCTCTCTCTCTCTCTCTCTCTCTCTCTCTCTCTCTCTCTCTCT
>NC_090260.1:11969453-11971953 GCF_037325665.1 Littorina saxatilis
GAGAGAGAGAGAGGGAGAGAGAGAGAGAGAGACAGAGAGAGAAAGAGAGAGGGGCAGGGATCAGAGATACAGAGAGAGAAACAGAGAGACAGAGACAGATAGAGAGTCTGATAAAACAGTTCTAGCTTCTCCGTGCGTAAATGTTAAAACCTCGTTCAATCGTTACAACCTCAGATGCTTCCAGCAAAGTCGATACCCTACATAAAACATAGACCACACCACGCGTTACGTGTACGAGACCGTGTTGAAAGGCAATAAGTGCGCTTGGCTGCACTGAGTGCAAACTTTAATGACACCAACGTTGTGTTCTTACGACCTGTGTTCCTCTCAATGCACGTGAGGTCCGTTTGGATAATTCATGGAGGCCGTCTTTATGTGCTGTCTGTTTCCGGCTTCACAAAGTTTAGGTCTTGGATGGTGAGGGTGGAGGAGGTGTGGAATAGCATGGGGGGGGGGGGGTTGAGTGATTGGAAAAAGGGGAGAAGTAGGTAGGAAGAGAAACATAGAGAAATAGAGTACGATTCATCAGTGCATCTCTCTCTGTCTCTCTGTGTCTCTGTCTCTGTCTCTGTATGTTTCTCTCTGTCTCTGTCTCCCTCTCTCACTCTCTCTATCTCTCTCTCACTCTCTCTCACTCTCTCACTCTCTATCTCTCTCTCTCTCTCCGTATCTCTCTCTCTCTCGGCCCTCTCTCTCTCTCACTCTCTATCTCTCTCTTTCGCTCACTCTCTATCTCTTTCTCTCACTCTCTCTCTCTCTCTCTCTCTCCATCTCTCTCTCTCTCTCTCTCTCTCTCTCTCTCTCTCTCTCTCTCTCTCAGTCTCTTTCTCTTTATCTCTTTTTCTCTCAGTTTTTATTGTCGCTCTCTGTCTCTTTCTATCTATCTATCTCTCGAAAAAAAGTCATTTTCTCTCTCTCTCCCACTGCCTCCACCCCTCGCCCCCCCCCCCCCCCCCCTCCTTTGCTCTATGTCTGTATGTGTCTGAGTAAAAGCCGTTTGTGGAGCTGTGCCAGTCTCTAAATGTCCCTCCATGTCTTGCAGTATCCGTGTGTCTCCGTGTGCCACTGTGTGTGTCTCTGTCACCTGTGTGTCTGTTTTGTCTGTCTGTTTGTGTGTCTGTGTCTGTGTCTGCGTGTTTGTATTTTCTGTGTGTAAATGGTTCTTAAATGGGCTTTCTGCATGGAAGGCGAGAACATTCATGACACCCGGCAATGTTGAGTTCCTAGGACGTGTGTCCCTTTCAGTGCACGTGGCGTACGGCGGTTGGATAATTCATGGAGGTCGTCTTAATGTTCTGCCAGTATTCCCTTTTACAAACTGTGTGGGACTTGGAAGGACACCGACGAGGTGTGGTGGTGTTAATGGAAGGGAGAAGAACACATTTAGGACGACAAAGTTTAGTCAGTTTAGCCGGTGTGCCTTTTAATCTCTGCCGCACGGTACTCACAAGCACGCTCGTCAGTACGTACGCACGCATACACGCATGTCAAGTTCGTAAGCACGCACGCAGGCACATACACACATGATACACACACACACACACACACACACACACACACACACACACACTGACACACACACACACACACACACACACACACACACACACACACACACACACACACACACTGACATCCATAATATATACACACGCGCGTATCAGACATTTTTCGTTCGACCAAACGGTCTCACCAAGGACCTCTTTTTCGACGAATGAAGAGTCCTAACCACAAAACTGCTTGAACCAACACAACTACTAACAGAGCAGTGTAAAAGGGACAAGAGCAAGACCAATTGTTTGCAGAACAACTCGTCAACACAGACAAACCAACCTCCTTGTGGATAACGCCCCTTGTTTGCTCTTCGCCCAGGGAGGTAGACTAAGTGGGGGCCAGGTCAGAGGTCAGAGGGTTACAGACCGAGGATCAAGTTTGTCAGTCTTGCCTTGCCTTGCCTTGTCTTGCCTTGCCTTGCCTTGCCTTGCCCTGTCTTGCCTTGTCTTGCCTTGCCTTGCCTTGCCTTGCCTTGCCTTGCCTTGCTTTGCTTTGCCTTGCCTTGCCTTGTCTTGTCTTGCCTTGCCTTGCCTTGCCTTGCCTTGCTTTGCCTTGCCTTGCCTTGCTTTGTCTTGCCTTGCCTTGCCTTGCCTTGCCTTGCCTTGCCTTGCCTTGCCTTGCCTTGCCTTGTCTTGCATTGCCTTGTCTTTTCTTGTCTTGCCTTGCCTTGCCTTGCCTTGTCTTGCCTTGTCTTGTCTTGTCTTGCACTGTAATTAACAAGAAGATAGAGCAACAAACACAGACGAAGAGCGCAGTTTTGACACATAACAAAACGTCCCCAGACGGAGAGTACAAGTCTTGCTCAACCCCAAACCCAAAGACGCCCTCCATGAATGACCCAATCGGACACCACGTCCACAACCCGCTTACTTCCCCTTGCTCTCCACCCCTTTCCTCACGTTTTTCTTTAAAGAGTTGTCCCCCGTGTTTTGAAGGAGTTATCTCA
>NC_090260.1:11981953-11984453 GCF_037325665.1 Littorina saxatilis
AGACCGCTGGGTCGATATATCTGTCAACGTAATGTTTTGTTTTGTCAATAATCAAACGTTCCAACAACATACCTTTCTTGTGTGTTTTTTTATTCACAGCGAGATCGGCAAAACGCTACAGGAAATGCATGCACTCGGGTGCATTCCTTCTCTACAGGAAAACCGCCTGCAGGAAGTGCACCTACAAGGAATGCACCTTTGTTTGGTCGACCCAGACCCCCTCCTGCTCTTCTTTGCTCACTGGACAGTGGGGGAAACTGGCCGATTAGGAACGTGTGCCACGTGCGTGCAAACGTGTCAAAGGGGTCCGGGGGAAAGGGGGGTGGGGGTGGGGGGCGCTGTGGATGCAGATGGGAAGTTTTGTTCACCGACAGACACCTCGGTGACGGCGAATTAACGCATCAGACAATGACGAATCATCTAGATCTGACAGGCCCGCGTGAACGGTTCCATCCAACAATGAGATTTCCTGTCTAGCCTGGCACAGAGCGCATCGGTTAGCCCTCTCACTGTGAGGTGAAGTTGGTATGACTGCAGTACAGGAGTAAAGTAGGTCACTGTGTATTGTGAAGAAAGAAGTCATCAGACGACGGTTCTTGTTGTTAACATGACTGCAGTACAGGAGTAAAGTAGGTCACTGTGTATTGTGAAGAAAGAAGTCATCAGACGACGGTTCTTTTTGTAAACATGTCTGCTCACTCGCTTCATTTGCCATCTCTCACTTAACTTTTAAAATTACTTCCTGCCCGCCTCCCTAATTACCCTCCTCTAATTTCCCCAACAATCACTACACCTCCCCCCCCCCCCAAAAAAAAGGGGTTCAGGTACCAAGGCATATGTTGGGTATATCCTCTTGACACACACACGCACACGCACACACACACACGGCACAAACACACACACACATACACACACACACACACACACACATACACACTCACACACACACAAACACACACACATTATTACATAAAGAGAAAGAGAGAGCGGGGCGGGGGTAGAGAGAAATACAGATAGACAGACAGAGAGAAACTTGTCCCATGTACATCATCTTCATCGTATAAGAGACACACCATAATTATATCATAGCCCGTGTCAATTATTTTGTGCCATTGTGACGAATTACGCCCGTCTGCATTGGCCATTGTGTCAGTCAGAGGCCAATGATTGTGTCCGTGGGTGAGACACCTCGTTATGGTCAGGCCGTGTCATTTGAGTGACGCCGCTCTTAATTAGCTCTATTATCTCGAGAGACAGGGAACCGGATGTAGTCCACAAGTAATAACAGTGGAAGTATCAGCAGCACTAACAGCAACAGCAGCAGTAGTAGCAACAGGAGCTGCAGTAGTAGCAACAGGAGCTGCAGTAGTAGCAACAGGAGCTGCAGTAGTAGCAACAGGAGCTGCAGTAGTAGCAACAGGAGCTGCAGTAGTAGCAACAGGAGCTGCAGTAGTAGCAACAGGAGCTGCAGCAGTAGCAACAGGAGCTGCAGTAGTAGTAACAGGAGCTGCAGTAGTAGCAACAGGAGCTGCAGCAGTAGCAACAGGAGCTGCAGTAGTAGTAACAGGAGCTGCAGTAGTAGCAACAGGAGCTGCAGTGGTAGCAACAGGAGCTGCAGTAGTAGCAACAGGAGCTGCAGTCATATAGCAAGACACTGGAACCCCCCTTTAAAGCCCAACACAAAAATCTGATGAAAATGAGGTCTTAACAAGGAGTGTGTTTTGATATGGAGGTTTGAACCCACGACCTCCCGATCACGGGGCGGACGCCTTACCACTAGGCCAACCGTGCCGGGTCATACCTAAGACTTTAAAATTGTCAATCTAGTGGCTGCTCCGCCTGGCGTCTGGCATTATGGGGTTAGTGCTAGGACTGGTTGGTCCGGTGTCAGAATAATGTGACTGGGTGAGACATGAAGCCTGTGCTGCGACTTCTGTCTTGTGTGTGGCTCACGTTAAATGTCAAAGCAGCACCGCCCTGATATGGCCCTTCGTGGTCATATGGAGGTACATTTATAGAGGCCTTATGGACAGAATGTTTTTTTAAACCAAGGTCATAAAAGGGGGGTAAATCTTAACATTAGTTGGGTCTTAATGGGAGGTTCCACTGTGGCAGTACAGCCAAACCTGCACTTGCGACGACTTGCGACCACTTGCGACCACTTGCCTAGTTACGACCACCCGAAAGAAACCCCAACCAGGTTCTTTCTTATGATTCATCTTTTCATAACGACCACCTGACTGTTAGGTCCGCTTTTGCCTGGTCCCTGGGGTGGTCAGGTGTAGGAGTAGTAGTAGTAGTAGTAGTAGTAGTGGTAGTGGTAGTAGTAGTAGTGGTAGTAGTAGTAGTAGTACAAGTAGTAGTGTTAGTAGTAGTAGTGGTAGAAGTAGTAGTAGTAGTAGTAGTGGTAGTAGTAGTAGTAGTAGTGGTAGTAGTAATATTAGTAGTAGTAGTGGTAGTGGTAGTAGTAGTAGTGGTAGTAGTAGTAGTAGTAGTAGTA
>NC_090260.1:11989453-12021324 GCF_037325665.1 Littorina saxatilis
TCAATACATTTTGTCTCTTGCTTTCTTAGTTGAAGCTCATGTCCATCTTTTACTGTAACATTCATACGCGCTTCTTCAACTGTCTAAAATGGATATATCTAACAAAATGCACCGAAAATTGCATGTCACAATTGTGGTTTCCACTATATCTCATGAATGTGTTTCGACTGTCACTTTTCAGTTTACAAAATGTGATTGCACCACTCTTTTTGAGCGCAATAAATTGTAATTCAAGAAACAGACCCTGCAACTAATTATTGTTGCAACAAATGATTTTTTTCCATCCATGTTTTTAAACGATGCTCAGTCGCAACAAAAGAAACTAAAAAAAGGGACATTGTCCTGAGAATGACCCATAGTAATAAACATATCTAACATATTATTTGAAACGGTTGAAATATATCGAATTAATCAACATAACGTGTACAACATTGTCATCAATTTCACATCGATTTTAAATTGATTTTTAAATTGATAATTTACAAAAATGTTGGGTTTTTTGGGTGTGTGTTTCTGTGTAGCCGTGTCGCTTTGAGCCCAGCGAGCGGTAGGTTAGCAAGCTGCCAGAGCGCAGAGAGAGAGCAGCGCGCGCTATAGAATAGGCCTATAATATTAATAATAATCTGTGCAGTTTTTTCTGCGGTTCTTAGAAAAAAAAGTTTTGTTTTGCTTTACAGTGGCCATTCCAACATCGTGTCTGTGCCGCAAAGCATCAATCGACAATTGGCACCAAAACGCTATGAGTCATTGACTCATTGGCCCCCTCAGATTAAATTTCAATGGGCCATGATTTCATTGATCATTTATATAACTTGAAGAACACCGCCACGTTCATTTGTCTGGCACACTTGATTTGGGGCCACCCCTCACGTTAACATTCTGAGTAGGATTACTGTCCTGACTCATGTTTTGGTACTTTTTAGTTCGCGCGGCATCCGATATAGTGCACTGCTAGTGTGGTGGCGCATTGATGCCGAAAATCGATGTACCATTCAACTCATGGCAATAGTTTTTGATGGATCAGTTTCAATTTATATACGTCAGTGGCATAGGGCACGCGAGTAGACTGATCCATGCATTGAAAATCAATTTGACAGGAAAATCAGACAACGTAGTCTTATCTAGCAGCACACCACACTCACAGCATGAACCTGATACATGTAACATGATTTGTAATATGCTTTTTGATTGATTTATTTTTTTCAGAATTCCAACAGTATTCAACACGCCAGCTGTTCTTCCAGAAATAGGTGAGGAGCACGAGTCAGAAATATTACCCCGAACACTATCTTTGATACCGGTAGGACCGAGAGATAAAAACGTGGGACAGAAAAAAAAGAAAAAAAAATTGATCCTAAAATTAAGACAGTCCTAAGTCCGTCGTGCAACTCTCTGCTGGGGACATGATATTTTTAACTTGCATGCAAAGCAAAAGAGAGTCTATGTACTGATCCTAGTTGTCCGTCTGTCTGTAAAAACTTTTAACGTTGGATCTTTCTCAGACAACAACTTGTTTGTCGCTCTTTGTGCCGTCACAAGTACTAATGACTCGGTTACATGTTTCAGTGAGGAAAGCCAGAGTCATCCTCCGATGAGCCAAAATCAGAGTCGGTCTGCTGCGAGCCAGCCTGCTGCAAACCAGTCTGGGTCGAGTCAATCCAGTCCAAAGCGTGGTGTGAAGAGACGACTCATCACCCAAGACGATTCTTCTGATGAGGAGGGTGATAATGATACAGATCCATTCCACCTTCTGTCTGATGACGAGGGAACCAAGGTTTCAGACAATGAGAAGGTATTTGTGCTTTTAATTTGTAAATGTAAATGCCTAGGTTTTTTTTCTTTCTTTTAGATATGGCATAGAAATGTCCTAAGTAATAATAATAATATGTGCAGCTTTTTTCTGCGGTTCTTAGAAAAAACGTTTTGTATCAGGTTCATGCTGCGAGTGTGGTGTGCTGCTAGATAAGACTACGTTGTCTGATTTTCATGTCAAATTGATTTTCAATGCATGGATCAGTCTACTCGCAGGCCCTGTGTCACTGACGTATATAAATTCAAACTGCTCCATCAAAAACTATTGCCATGAGTTGAGTGCTCCAGTCAAAAGGTGGGTGAGGTGGGGGGAGGGGGAAGGGGGCTTCTACTGGAAGAGTTGTATCTTGATGCCAAAAATCGATGTACCATTCAACTCATTGCAATAGTTTTTGATGGATCCATGTAACATGATTTGTAATATGCTTTTTGATTGATTTATTTTTTTCAGAATTCCAAACCGCAAACAGTGAGCCAATCCAGTCCAAAGCGTTTTCAGAATTCCAACAGTATTCAACACGCCAGCTGTTCTTCTTCCAGAAATAGGTGAGGAGCACGAGTCAGAAATATTACCCCAAACACTATCTTTGCTAAGGTCCTGCAGCGAGTTGCACGACGGACTTAGGACTGTCCTAATTTTAGGACTATAAAAATGGACACGCTTTTCTTGGTTAACAGTAAAGAAAACGTTATTATAAGTCGACCACAGTGGCTTTTAGGCACTTTGAACAATGCCAGCAGCAAGCACAGGTACGAACAGATTAAATCCTACCGGTAGGACCGAGAGAAAAAACCGATCCTAAAATTAAGACAGTCCTAAGTCCGTCGTGCAACTCGCTGCTGGGGACATGATATTTTTAACTTGCCTGCAAAGCAAAAGAGAGTCTATGTACTGACCCTAGTTGTCCGTCTGTCTGTAAAAACTTTTAACGTTGGATCTTTCTCAGACACTATTAAAAGTCTATCAACACCCATTGTGACATGCTAGTGTATGATCACAAGACCTCAAAACACCTTTAATTGGGGAAGCCTTTCGAACTTGTGATGCCAACAACTTGTTTGTCGCTCTTTGTGCCGTCCCAAGTACTTATGACTCGGTTACACGTTTCAGTGAGGGAAGTCAGAGTCATCCTCCGTTGAGCCAAAATCACAGTCGGTCTGCTCCGAGCCAGCCTGCTGCAAGCCAGTCTGGGTCGAGCCAATCCAGTCCAAAGCGTGGTGTGAAGAGACGACTCATCATCCAAGACGATTCTTCTGATGAGGAGGGTGATAATGATACAGATCCATTCCACCTTCTGTCTGATGACGAGGGAACCAAGGTTTCAGACAATGAGAAGGTATGTGTGCTTTTAATTTGTAAATGTAAATGCCTAGGTTTTTTTCTTTCTTTTAGATATGGCATAGAAATGTCCTAAGTAATAATAATAATATGTGCAGCTTTTTTCTGCGGTTCTTAGAAAAAACGTTTTGTATCAGGTTCATGCTGCGAGTGTGGTGTGCTGCTAGATAAGACTACGTTGTCTGATTTTCATGTCAAATTGATTTTCAATGCATGACTCGCAGGCCCTGTGTCACTGACGTATATAAATTCAAACTGCTCCATCAAAAACTATTGCCATGAGTTGAGTGCTCCAGTCAAAAGGTGGGTGAGGTGGGGGGAGGGGGGAGGGGGCTTCTACTGGAAGAGTTGTATCTTGATGCCAAAAATCGATGTACCATTCAACTCATTGCAATAGTTTTTGATGGATCCATGTAACATGATTTGTAATATGCTTTTTGATTGATTTATTTTTTTCAGAATTCCAAACCGCAAACAGTGAGCCAATCCAGTCCAAAGCGTTTTCAGAATTCCAACAGTATTCAACACGCCAGCTGTTCTTCTTCCAGAAATAGGTGAGGAGCACGAGTCAGAAATATTACCCCAAACACTATCTTTGCTAAGGTCCTGCAGCGAGTTGCACGACGGACTTAGGACTGTCCTAATTTTAGGACTATAAAAATGGACACACTTTTCTTGGTTAACAGTAAAGAAAACGTTATTATAAGTCGACCACAGTGGCTTTTAGGCACTTTGAACAATGCCAGCAGCAAGCACAGGTACGAACAGATTAAATCCTACCGGTAGGACCGAGAGAAAAAACCGATCCTAAAATTAAGACAGTCCTAAGTCCGTCGTGCAACTCGCTGCTGGGGACATGATATTTTTAACTTGCCTGCAAAGCAAAAGAGAGTCTATGTACTGACCCTAGTTGTCCGTCTGTCTGTAAAAACGTTTAACGTTGGATCTTTCTCAGACACTATTAAAAGTCTATCAACACCCAATGTGACATGCTAGTGTATGATCACAAGACCTCAAAACACCTTTAATTGGGGAAGCCTTTCGAACTTGTGATGCCAACAACTTGTTTGTCGCTCTTTGTGCCGTCCCAAGTACTTATGACTCGGTTACACGTTTCAGTGAGGGAAGTCAGAGTCATCCTCCGTTGAGCCAAAATCACAGTCGGTCTGCTCCGAGCCAGCCTGCTGCAAGCCAGTCTGGGTCGAGTCAATCCAGTCCAAAGCGTGGTGTGAAGAGACGACTCATCATCCAAGACGATTCTTCTGATGAGGAGGGTGATAATGATACAGATCCATTCCACCTTCTGTCTGATGACGAGGGAACCAAGGTTTCAGACAATGAGAAGGTATGTGTGCTTTTAATTTGTAAATGTAAATGCCTAGGTTTTTTTCTTTCTTTTAGATATGGCATAGAAATGTCCTAAGTAATAATAATAATATGTGCAGCTTTTTTCTGCGGTTCTTAGAAAAAACGTTTTGTATCAGGTTCATGCTGCGAGTGTGGTGTGCTGCTAGATAAGACTACGTTGTCTGATTTTCATGTCAAATTGATTTTCAATGCATGACTCGCAGGCCCTGTGTCACTGACGTATATAAATTCAAACTGCTCCATCAAAAACTATTGCCATGAGTTGAGTGCTCCAGTCAAAAGGTGGGTGAGGTGGGGGGAGGGGGGAGGGGGCTTCTACTGGAAGAGTTGTATCTTGATGCCAAAAATCGATGTATCATTCAACTCATTGCAATAGTTTTTGATGGATCCATGTAACATGATTTGTAATATGCTTTTTGATTGATTTATTTTTTTCAGAATTCCAAACCGCAAACAGTGAGCCAATCCAGTCCAAAGCGTTTTCAGAATTCCAACAGTATTCAACACGCCAGCTGTTCTTCTTCCAGAAATAGGTGAGGAGCACGAGTCAGAAATATTACCCCAAACACTATCTTTGCTAAGGTCCTGCAGCGAGTTGCACGACGGACTTAGGACTGTCCTAATTTTAGGACTATAAAAATGGACACGCTTTTCTTGGTTAACAGTAAAGAAAACGTTATTATAAGTCGACCACAGTGGCTTTTAGGCACTTTGAACAATGCCAGCAGCAAGCACAGGTACGAACAGATTAAATCCTACCGGTAGGACCGAGGGAAAAAAACGATCCTAAAATTAAGACAGTCCTAAGTCCGTCTTGCAACTCGCTGCTGGGTACATGATATTTTTAACTTGCCTGCAAAGCAAAAGAGAGTCTATGTACTGACCCTAGTTGTCCGTCTGTCTGTAAAAACTTTTAACGTTGGATCTTTCTCAGACACTATTAAAAGTCTATCAACACCCAATGTGACATGCTAGTGTATGATCACAAGACCTCAAAACACCTTTAATTGGGGAAGCCTTTCGAACTTGTGATGCCAACAACTTGTTTGTCGCTCTTTGTGCCGTCCCAAGTACTTATGACTCGGTTACACGTTTCAGTGAGGGAAGTCAGAGTCATCCTCCGTTGAGCCAAAATCACAGTCGGTCTGCTCCGAGCCAGCCTGCTGCAAGCCAGTCTGGGTCGAGCCAATCCAGTCCAAAGCGTGGTGTGAAGAGACGACTCATCATCCAAGACGATTCTTCTGATGAGGAGGGTGATAATGATACCGATCCATTCCACCTTCTGTCTGATGACGAGGGAACCAAGGTTTCAGACAATGAGAAGGTATGTGTGCTTTTAATTTGTAAATGCCTAGGTTTTTTTTTTTCTTTTAGATATGGCATATAAATGTCCTAAGAATTAATAATAATATGTGCAGCTTATTTTTTGCGGTTCTTAGAAAAAACGTTTTGTTTTGCTTTACAGTGGCCATTCTGGTTCGCCACCAACATTTTGTCTGTGCCGCAAAGCATCAATCGACAATTGGCACCAAAACGCTATGGGTCATTGACTCATTAGCCCCGTCAGATTAAATTTCAATGGGCCATGATTTCATTGGTCATTTTTATAACTTGAAGAACACCGCCACGTTCATTTGTCTGGCACACTTGATTTGGGGCCACCCCTCACGTTAACATTCTGAGTAGGATTTTCGGTTTCGGTACTTTTTAGTTCGGGCGGCATCCAATTTAGTGCATTGCTAGTGTGGTGGCGCATTGATAATAATAATATAATAATAAGGAGATTTATATCGCGCTCATATCTCACCGCAAGGCGACTCAAGGCGCACTCGTACACATTTATACACATGCTCACGCAAGGCTTTCACTCCAACAATCAACCAAAAACCAACCATAACAACAAACACATTAGGAAAAAGCGGGGGGAGTGGTGCCGAGCCACACATCACTACGGACATCCCCGGGGGGGGTGGGGTGGCAAGCCAGACATCATTACCTCACCCCCGGGAGGGGTTGTTGGGGGGGGGGGAGAGGGGGTGCCGAGCCAGACATCACTCTACGGACACCCCCGGGAGGGATGGGTGGGGGGGGGTGGGAGAGGGGGTGCCGAGCCAGACATCACTAAGGACACCCCCGGGAGGGATGGGTGGGGGAGGGGTGCTGAGCCAAGCATCACATCGGGCACCACCGGGGTCCCTGGGAGGGCCAATAGTAGGGCCAAAAGTGCTCCAGTCAGGGTTTTGGGGAGGGGGGGGGGGGGGGGGGGGTACTGGAAGAGTTGTGTCTTGATGCCGAAAATCGATGTACCATTCAACTCATGGCAATAGTTTTTGATGGGTCAGTTTGAATTTATATACGTCAGTGGCATAGGGCGCGCGAGTAGACTGATCCATGCATTGAAAATCAATTTGACATGAAAATCAGACAACGTAGTCTTATCTAGCAGCACACCACACTCACAGCATGAACCTGATACATGTAACATGATTTGTAATATGCTTTTTGATTGATTTATTTTTTTTAGAATTCCAAACCGCAAACAGCGAGCCAATCCAGTCCAAAGCGTGGTGTGAAGAGACGACTCGTCATCCAAGACGATTCTTCTGATGAGGAGGGTGATAATAATACCAATCCATTCCACCTTCTGTCTGATGACGAGGGAACCAAGGTTTCAGACAATGAGAAGGTATGTGTGCTTTTAATTTGTAAATGTAAATGCCTAGGTTTTTTTCTTCTTTTACATTAGGCATATAAATGTCCTTAATAATAATAATATGTGCAGTTTTTTCTGCGATTCTTAGAAAAAAACGTTTTGTTTTGCTTTACAGTGGCCATTCTGGTTCGCCAACAACATCTTGTCTGTGCCGCAAAGCATCAATCGACAATTGGCACCAAAACGCTATGGGTCATTGACTCATTGGCCCCCTCAGATTACATTTCTATGGGCCATGATTTCGTTAGTCATTTATATATCTTGAAGAACACCGCACGTTCATTTGTCTGGCACACTTGATTTGGGGCCACCCCTCACGTTAACATTCTGAGTAGGATTACTGTCCAGACTCATGTTTTGGTACTTTTTAGTTCGCGCGGCATCCGATATAGTGCACTGCTAGTGTGGTGGCGCATTGATGCCGAAAATCGATGTACCATTCAACTCATGGCAATAGTTTTTGATGGATCAGTTTCAATTTATATAAGTCAGTGACAGGGCGCGCGAGTAGACTGATCCATGCATTGAAAATCAATTTGACATGAAAATCAGACAACGTAGTCTTATCTAGCAGCACACCACACTCACAGCATGAACCTGATACATGTAACATGATTTGTAATATGCTTTTTGATTGATTTATTTTTTTCAGAATTCCAACAGTATTCAACACGCCAGCTGTTCTTCCAGAAATAGGTGAGGAGCATGAGTCAGAAATATTACCCCGAACACCTCTTGTAAATACTGTACAGTCATGTAAATATCTTGTACAGTCATGTCGGTTGTCGGCTTGTCTGTCGATTGACTGTGTTGTTGTTTCTGGTACGTGCTGAAGCGTGCGCATGCGGATGAAAGGTGAGTTATTGTAGGCTGCGCTAGCAGTCTATGTATATGAGATAGACGCATTATAAATATCCTAATTATTATTATTATTATTGACTCACATGCGAAGCAAAAGTGAGTCTATGTACTCGCCCGTGTCGTCCGTCCGGGCGGGCGGGCGTAGAAAACTTTAAAATGTTGGACTTTTCTCGGACACTACTAAACCTAGAAACACCAAATCTGGCATGATGGTGTATGCTGACAAGGCCTGAAGAAACATACATTGTCACTTGACCTTGCATCAAGGTCAAGGTCACAGGGGCGTTAAATGTTGTCTCAAAAACAGTCATTTATCACATTTTCTCAATTTTCTCCCATGTTATTGTAGTGCACTTGAAAACGGTGAAAATTTGATATAAGGAAAACGGTCAAATTGACATGTTGCTCACACATTTTTATCAGTAAACTTTTGTGTATGGAATTTCTTTGATGAATGTGATAGTATTAAAAAGACCAAATAAAAAATAATGGTTTAGAATAATAAATAAAATTATTTCAGTGTGAACAGCAGATTCATGAACCATAAGCCTAATACAGAGACATATTATGTCACTATGACCTCACTTCCTGTCAATATGGCCGCTTTCCTTGCTCTGTTGGATTTCAAAATGAAATGAAATCAGGATTTAGAAGATATTTACCAGCCCCTTAGCTTTATTCATTATTGTAAAAGCATGTGAGACGTGTGGGCCTTGCCCTTCTTGTTATTATTATAATTTGAATTTTTTTCCAGGTGTTCTACTTCCAGCAGTAGATGTTCACCATCAGCATCAGCTGTTTCCGACAGCTGTAACACAGATTCTGATGAGAGTACAGAGTATCCAGCCTTACAAAAAGCAAATGTGGGGAAGGAGGTTGGTAAAGGGTCCAAAAAGCATTGTTGTATGTATTGTGAAAAGTTCAATACCAAAATGTCTACACACTTGCAGAGGGTACACAAAGATGAGGTACAGGTTGCCCAAATCCTAGCACTGAAAAAAGGTGACCCCAAACGCAGACAGGCATTCATTCAACTGCAGGATCAAGGAGACTTTAATCACAACGTGCGAGTGCTATCCAATAAACAGAAGGGTTCTCAGGAAGCAAATTTAATTCTAAAGTACCAACAACAAAAGAGCAACAGAGCCCAGTCTGACTATTTGGCTTGTCCACACTGCAAAGCATTGTATCAAAAACACTTTTTGTCCAGACATGAAACACGCTGTGCACAGAAAGTTGATGGGAAAAAAATGAAGAGGGGACAGTGTTCCTTTGTAGGACGGATGCTGCTGCCATTGCCTGAAAACGTGAGTGAAGGCTTCTTCAAGGCAGTGATTGCAAGAATGAGAGATGACGACATTGCCAGGATCGTCAAGGGGGATTCTCTCATATTGAAGTATGGTGAAAGAGTTTTCATGAGAAGAGACACTGAAGAACATACTTCAGCTCAAGTCAGTTCACGTCTTCGAGAACTCGCCAGGCTTGTTCAGGTTTTGAGACAGAACACACACATGAACATTTCCAGACTGTCGCAGGCTTTGGATCCTGAACATTTCGATGTTTTGATAGCAGCCGTTCGCAGTCTTGGCCAATACAGTGGTTCTTCCAACATGTGCAAGAAAGGGTCATTAGTGTTGAAAGTGGGGCACAGTTTGAGGAAATGCAATCAGATTGCCAGAGCTGAGGCAATAAAAAACAACGACAAGGAGTCTTTGGACAAAAGCCAGAGATTTGAATCTCTTTTTGAAAGTGATTGGTTTGATCGTGTATCAGCATCTGCAAACCAGTCTGTCCAGCGGGCAAGAATGAACAAACCGAAACTGCTACCCTCATTGGACGACGTGGAAAAGGTGAATCTCCTGGTGGAGAAAGATCTCAAATCTGAAGATTATCCAGTTTTGGCCAAAGCAGTTCTGGTCAGTGTCACGGTGTTCAACCGCAAGCGTGGGGGTGAAGTTCAACGGATGAAAGTTAAAGACTTTGAGAAGGTTAGGAATTCAAAAATGTCGACTCCTGATCCTCTTGTACTCCAGAACCTGACAGCCTCAGAAAAAAAGCTGGTGAAAGTGTTGCATCGTGTGGAGATCAGGGGCAAGTTTAACAGGCCGGTGCCAATTCTGTTGACGCCACTGATGGTAGAGAGCATCAAGCGACTGCTTGCTATTCGAGGACTGCTGGGGTTAGTCAGTCAATACCTTTTTGTCTCAGAATCAGGAGAAAAACCGTATCGGGGGACAAAGGCTATCAAAGACTATGCTGTCAAAGCCAAGGTCTCAGATACATGTCTTTTCACTGCCACACATTTGCGCAAACAGCTGGCAACGCTCAGCCAAGCAATGGCAATTTCGAAATTCAATCAGGATCAGTTGGCCACATTTTTAGGCCATGACATTCGGGTGCACAGGGGCATATATCGCCAACCGCTTGAAGTCATTGAAAAATCGAAAGTCGCAAGTTTCCTGTTCAGAGTGAACAAAGGGATATCTGTGAATCTGAAGGATTTGCCTAGCAATGAAGACGAAGACATTGATGTTGACAGTTCAGATTCGGAAGAAGAGAAATCAATTGAGGGCAGCAAACAGAAATCACAAGAAGATTCTCAGACTTGCAACAAACGAGTTTCTCCACAGGGCAGTCAGAAAAAAACCTTGCAGATTGAACGACGGTACACAAAGAAAACAAGGCGCACAGTCCAAAAAAGAAGGGACTGGACAAAAGAAGAAAAAAATGCTGTCCACAGGCAGCTTGCCCACTGCATCACCATGAATCGTATCCCAAAGAAAGAAGATGCTGAGTCCGCTTTGGAGGCAGAGCCAGTGGCACTCAGGCACCGATCCTGGAAAGACATTAAGTACTGGGTTTACAACTATTTGAAGACAAACTGAGTGCAAGGACTCCCTCTCCACAAATACTCCTGCAGACCGTTTAGACCAGTACAAACCGTAGTGACCCTCCAAATACAGTGAATCTCGCTTATAAGAGCCCCAGCTTTCAAGAGCCCTCCCGGATCCCGCTTATAAGAGCCAAAGGGGCTGGGACTTTTCTTCTTTGGCATGCTCATTTCCTCCCGCTTACAATACAATACAAAACAATAAACTTTATTAATCTCTAAAAGAGAAATTACGTTGCTGAGCTTTTTTGCTTGCCCTCCGCTTATAGGAGTCGTTTATTGGACGGATGTGGCTCTTGTAAGCGGGATCCACTGTAGCACCAACAAGCAAGTTTTTGTTAGCAACGAAGGATGTTACTTATCAGGCCTGATATTGTCCGCATTTTGACCTGTTTTCGACCTCGGTTTACCTTCTGGACTATGTATAAAAGTGACACCTGATGCACAAGTAAGAAGTCATTCAATTTATTCCAAAGTATGTGTTCAGGTACGACGTTTTGACAGTTGTGGGATTCCTAAGACGACCAACTTAACTCTTAACAGTTCTCGGGTTTTGGGGTTTTCCCTTTACGTGTTATCACTTGCATACTTCAAAGCCAAACTTGAACCGCAAGAATAGAAGAAAAACTAACAAAATATATACTGTTTGAAAGAATATTGAATACTGAATTCAAAACATAAAAACATGAAACCGAAAAGTTGAAATCACATGTTTCATTCTATTAAAACAATGCAAAATCTGGTGGCGATTTCCTGCCTTTTTCTCTGTTGGCTGAACATCACTATGAAGGAATTTTTTTCATTATCACACAATTTCTCTTATTTTCTTATCATATGTCTGCTCTTATGTGTCCTTGACAATCTGCATTTACATTTTTTAGAATTTTACTGTAAATAATTAAACTAAACCGTTACGCGCTAACCTTCAACCCTCGGTCTTTTTTTCGATAGCGGACAGCTTTTAGGCTAAGAGAGCCACAGCAGGTGCCCGAAATTAACGAAACTTACACAGGCTAGTCTAGAAATGGTTCAAGGTGACTGAGGGGGTGAAACATAGAACGTTCTATTGCGCATATGGCGTAGAAAATAAATTAATGCGCCCTCCAAGTTATCTGTCAACACTGAATCATCAGTCACATAGGGCACCTTGCAAAAAGTTCTATACTCATCTTATCTTTGGACAGATTATCACCAAAAGTGAACTGCTGACCACTAATACATTGTTTGAGGCGACCGTATCGCCAAAACCTCCCAGGTTGTTCATCTTTTTAAGAAACATAGCATTAGTCACAAAGGCATGGACATCAATATCACGGCAACTAATTCAATGCGTTAGTGACGTCAGAAAAAAAAGCACAGCACATGTAATTACAATGTAAACTTTTAGTTCTTGCTACAATGGTTCCTCAGAAGGTCAAGCTTGAAACTGGTAACATTAGAATTGTACTAAAGTGCACCAGTTTTGAAACAGAAGCCTCTGAAGTACCATCGAATGTCTATATACGATGCCTTACTGAGTGAACTGGTAAGAGTTAAGGGGACGGGGGAGGCTCAGGTCTAAATCAGTAGTTTACTGGTAAAAGTTAGTGTTTATGATAAGTATGACTGTGCAGGTAGTACTTGGCGCAAAAAAATCAGTACATGTCTTGGTGAAAGCTACCGTTACTATGGAAACATTGACTGCTGTAATAAGAGGCATCTTTTATTGTTGCAGCATAAAACATCCATACATACATCCATAATATAATTTCTCGCTATCCCACTACTCCTGGAACGTTTGCCACCTTTGCATACTCTAAAAATTAAGTATCCTCCCAACTGGTACGCTTGGAATCCACACACGTTGCAAGAAATTAGTATTTTAACATTTTCAAACGTAGTAAGGCTCTTGACACTAATATTAGACCCTCTCCCTTCTAACCAAACAGACGTAATCGTTTTGGTTTTGAATCCACTGAACCGCAGGTGTACAAACATCGTGTAGCAAGCAAAAAAATGTTGTTAGTGAAAAAAGATTTATTTATTGTGGCATACCCTTTGGGGTTGTTGTTTTTTTGCCACCAAAAATGTTGGAAGTACACTGGCCTGTGCATGACCACAGCTCGTCATACGTCAATAAACAAGTGTATTTCTTTTTTGTCGGCCTGTGTATTTCTTTTTTTTGTCGGCCTGTACCTTCCCAGCGAGTCTCATGAAAGTGGCATACAGACAGAACAACACCTAGACACTGCTTTACAAGAATACACAGTCACTTTATTTCAATTGAAAATAAGGCCGACAGTACACATTTTTAAAAATAGTAAAACAAGACAACTGCACAGTGTGAGTCAAAGTTATACTGAAAAGTTACACTAAATGGCACAGGACGACCACTAAAACTACCCAGCAAAATAACCTTGTCATTAGGCAAAGTACAGTCTACAAACGTGGATCAATACACATCAATCACATAAATCTAAGACACAGTGACATTTAATTGGTCACTATAACGGAGACTGGTGTAATAATACATCAAATTTCAATGATTATGCCTGATATTGCATGAGCTTCAAGACAATGCACCACTTTTCTTTAAAACATTTACTTCTAAAAGTCATTTTGGATTAAATTTTCATACCTGTAATTAAATAATAAATAAATACATGTGTGTGAAGAAAATATGTCCGCAATTTTGAAAATGCCTGTCTGTAAAACTAAAAAGTGAAAAAAATTGAAATTGTTCCTCAGCTTTGTCGTACCCTGCACACACACACACAATCCTTACACAAGCATCTTTTTTCCCCCGGCGCTGTTCATGGTGATGCAGTGTGCTACGGGGGAAAGGTGCACATTTAATGATGTACTAATTGTGTGTACATGTATGGATATGAGTGTGTGGCCTGTTCTATGGACCGGAGTTTTGTAAACGTGGTTGTGGGGTTAGCAAATGTTTGACTATTGGTACTATTATTAATCAGGGACGTATATCACAGGGTCTGATATACGTCCCTGTATTAGTACAGTGCTTTTCGTCTGCTGCTATTTGTTGATAGTACTGTGTATGTGGATGGCACTGTGCGGTCTGTTCCCAGCTGAAAAAAATGAAAAAGTATTGTATTGTGGTTTTTGCTGGTTCTTGAGTTTTTAATATTGTTGAAATGTATCATGGACTTCTTGCGCAAAGATTTTTTTTTTTTTTTTTTTGTGGGGGGGGGGGGGGGGGGGGGGATTCTTGGCAGGATGCTTGTGGTTTGTCATACAGTTGCGAAATAAGACAGGGGTGGGGGTGTTGAGGGTTGTAAGGATGCTTTATGAACTGTTATCAGTTTTATGTGATTATTATTATTGTCTTCTGTTGTGGTATTGTATTATTAAGTATTACTACATGTATTGTTTGGTGCTTTTTGTATTACTGTACTGCTTTGCGGCGTTTACCGTACATCATTTTTTTAAGCTTAGAAGACAGGCATTAGTGGGCTTGAATGTGTGCTTGAGTGCGCGAGCATATGGATTTCCATTTGGATGTGTAAGTGGGAAGAGTATGTCGACTGAAGATGGACATATGTTATACGGATGTTACTCTGATCTCCCTCTCTGTCCTCTTCTCATCAGATCTAGCGTGAATTCGCTGTTGTGTTATTGTTATCGCTATTATTATTGTTGTTATTATATTATTACTTCTGTTCTGCATTTTGATTGTTCTTAATTTTTTTTTATTGAATTCTTTGCTTTCTGTTTGTTTACCTTGTATGATGTGCCCGTGTCTGTTTTTCCCCTTTTTTATTTCCATCTAGTCTACGCATGCATGTGTCCTTCTCCATTTTGAGTATATTGTCAGTGACTGGGTGCTTTGATTATAGTTATCTCATCTTATATCGTCGGTGGAAGTCGGATACCTCGTATCTCATTTTTTGCAGTTTTGAGAAAATCAAGAAAAACTGTTTTAAAAAATCAGTTCATTGCAAATCTGTGATTGGTTTGCGTTAGTGCATAGGTTACCTCTTCAGGAGTTGTGTTATACGGATAATTACTTGCCACATTAAAATAACGAACACTCATGCACAGATACGAGGTTTCTGATACTACACACTGAAAGAGACGTGCAGTTACAAGGCGGTAAGAGCGATACGAGGTTTCGTCACACAAGGATAAACGCACTTCATACAAAGGTGCAGTTACAAGGTTTTGACAGAAAGATGGGTAAAAAAATAATGAATTAGAAGGCGCGAAAGTCCGTTTTCGCACCAAAAGTGAGTTACGAGGTATCCGACTTCCACCGACGATATTATGCTTACTGTTTGTACCCATGTTATGTTAAACAACAGATAAATAAATCAAAAAAAGTATTGTGTTGTAGTTGGGTTTTTAATTTTGTTGTAAGGTATCATGCCACATAAATTCCCTGTTATTGTTATCGCTATTATTGTTTTTATCAGTACTATTATTATTATAAATGCATGCAAGTATTATTGCTTCTGCATTTTGATGGTTCTTAATATTTTTATTTTTTTGTTATTGGATTCTTTGCTTTTTGTTTGTTTACATTATATGCTGCACCTATGGAGTGTTTCTTCGCTTAACTCTGAGAACTGTGCCATGAATTTGTTTTGTTTTTTTATTTGTTTTTCTCCATCTAATCTACGCGTGCATGTGTCCTCCATTTTGAGTATATTGTCAGTGACTCTGTGGGTGCTTTGACCATAGTTGCAATTGTCCCATCTTGTATTATGCTTACTGTTTGTACAGATATTATATATGTTTGTTATATATATTGTTATATAGTTGTCTCATCTTGTATTATACTTACTATTCATGCATAGCCATGTTATGTCTGTTTGCATTGTCTGACTGCAACTGTGTTCAGGCTGTGTGCGTATGTATGTTCTTGTTTAGTACATTTTCTTGTTGTGGTGTACTTTGCTTGTTTTGTCTTATGATGCTGATGCTGTAGTTGAGGAGTCGGTTGATTATGGTTGTTTTCCTTATATTCTATGTTCTTCATATTTTTCTGTGTACTTGTATTTTGTACTAGGGATTTTTTTTTTTTTTTAGATTTGGCGTAGATGTTCAAAGTAATGAAATAATAATAAAAATTACAATACATAAACATTTTGACAACCATGTAAATTTGCGTAAAGGTTGAATAATGTTTAGTTGAGTTGAGTAGCTTCATAAGTGTTTGAGTTAATGTTTTGCATTATTGGTTGAAAGTGTTAATATACAAGTTGGTCAATTTACATCTTGAGTTATATACTTGGTAAAATGTGCGTGAATATGGGCGAATCAAACATAAATCTGCCACTGTCATGCCAAACTGCACAGTAAAACAAACAGGATAATGTTGACAAAAACAAGGAAAATATGCTAACTAAAAAAACAACTTTTTCAGGATTTCTGCCTACCTCAACTTTGTTAGATATTTTCTTTTCGTTTACAAAAAAAAAGTAAACATGAAAAATATTCACTTCCACGTGTTTCCACGTGAGTCGATATACAAGAGTGGTACCCTCTTTTTATGAATTCCAATGGAAAGGGGAAGTTGTTCACTGTAAGAAGAATTTCCCTATAAAAGGGTTGATTCGTATCATACAGTCAATCCATTGGAAACTGAAACCTGTTCACTATAAGCAAAAATTACTATAAGAGAGTTGACAATTAGCGGGTTCCACTGTACAAGGCCATGTTGATGTAATTATGCACAAGAATGGGACATAGAGGCAATAATATCCACTACTGTGACTCGCACAGACAAACTGGGTTCTCACACAGACAACTGGGTTTGAAACCCGGTTTGTTAGTTTAACCAGCAGGTTTGTGTACCAATGAACCCAGATGTCAAAAGGAACCCACTTGGTTGAGGTCACGTTGTTCACACACACACCGTTATAATCGTAAAATCTGGTGATTTCTTGAATCACAAGGTGCTAATTGATCTACTGCTTCATCTGAAAAATTCTTGTTGCAGTGGAACTGCTGGAACCGAGTTGACCAAAATTTGAAAATAAACCCAGTTTGTGGCTTTTGCATGTATGTGTGTGATTGTGTGTGTGTCACTGTGTGTGTGTGTGTGTGTGTGTGTGTGTGTGTGTGTTTTTGTGTGTGTATGTGTGTGTGTGTGTGTGTGTGTGTGTGTGTGTGTGTGTGTGTGTGTGTGTGAAAGAGAAAATAAATAAAAAAAGTATAAAAAAAACAAAAAGAAAAGAAAAAATGGTTTAGACGTCTGGATACGAACATTCACGTGATAACATGATAATTATATAAAAACTGTATACCCCCCTCCTCCCCAAAAAAAACTAAAACAAACTACAGTAACCTACATCAAAACAAGATTAACATAAAAAACATAATGCATACGGGGGAAAAGCTAAACAATAGAACAAGATTTAAAGAGAGAACATGTACGACAAAATGAAGCGACCCCCACAGACAAAATGAAGCGACCCCCACACACAAAATGAAGCGACCCCCACACACAAAATGAAGCGACCCCCACACACAAAATGAAGCGACCCCACACACAAAATGAAGCGACCCCCACACACAAAATGAAGCGACCCCACACACAAAATGAAGCGACCCCCACACACAAAATGAAGCGACCCACACACACAAAATGAAGCGACCCCCACACACAAAATGAAGCGACCCCACACACAAAATGAAGCGACCCCCACACACAAAATGAAGCGACCCCCCCACACAAAACGAAGCGACCCCACACACAAAATGAAGCGACCCCCACACACAAAATGAAGCGACCCCCACACACAAAATGAAGCGACCCCCACACACAAAATGAAGCGACCCCCACACACAAAATGAAGCGACCCCCCCACACAAAATGAAGCGACCCCCCCACAGACAAAATGAAGCGACCCCCACACACAAAATGAAGCGACCCCCACACACAAAATGAAGCGACCCCCACACACAAAATGAAGCGACCCCCACACACAAAATGAAGCGACCCACACACACAAAATGAAGCGACCCCCACACACAAAATGAAGCGACCCCCACACACAAAATGAAGCGACCCCCACACACAAAATGAAGCGACCCCCACACACAAAATGAAGCGACCCCCACACACAAAATAAAGCGACCCCCACAGACAAAATGAAGCGACCCACACACACAAAATAAAGCGACCCCCACAGACAAAATGAAGCGACCCCCACACATAAAATGAAGCGACCCCCACACACAAAATGAAGCGACCCCCACACACAAAATGAAGCGACCCTCACACATAAAATGAAGCGACCCCCACACACAAAATGAAGCGACCCCCACACACAAAATAAAGAAAAAAAGGAAAAGAAACAAGAATCAAAGCTGTGTAAAGTCATTCCATTCAGGTCTTCCTTGAAAGCTTCCTTGCGGTCGCCTCTTCACACCCCCCCCCTCTCCCCCCCCCCCCCCCCCTCCCTTCATTCCGCAACTCCTCGCAAACAATCTACTACTCCCCTCCCCCCACCCCCACATCCTTCCTAACTGTTGTTACCGTCCCATTCATCGTTACATGTACTTGTTAAAAAGAGGACTGGTTACCATGTTGTGCTTGTTTCCTTCCATCACCAGCTCTCCACACCACCCCCACCACTCATCCTCCGTCCCCCCTCCCACACTGTACCCCCTCCCCCTTATCCCCTCTCGCAGTCAATGTTCCATTTAAAGATACATGTTTACAAAAAAATATTCTTTTTTTCTGCATTCTTCCCTCCACCTATTTTACCCTACCCCCCCCCCCCCCACACACACACACACACACACACACACATACGCACACACGCACCGGCACTCACTGACTACACACAGACACAACCTCCCCCTCCCGCCCCCCCCCCCCCCCCCCCCCATTTCCCTCTTCCAATCCAACCTTCTTCCCCCAGTCCATTCTCCTCGTTACCGTTCCATTTATAGATAAAAACTAAAAAGATGTCCTTTTCTGTCCAACATTTAAAAAGCCTATTTACATATCCCATCTATTTTTACCTCTCTGTCACGGGGAGTCTTTACTTCAGACGTTCCAACTTGGCACGAGTTTCTGTTTGGACAAGATTCTCACACGGCCTGAAAATGTGCGTGAGAATTGAAAGGCTTGCTTTAGCCCGTGGGAAGGGGCCAGGGAAGACATTTTTTGAGACAGTGGACAGCGAAGAGCTATTTTAGGAATGACTGCGGGATTCTTGACAATTTTCTTTCTCTTCAGTACGAGGAATGTGATTTTTTAAGTGAAGAAAATAGACATGCCTTCTCGCCGTCCCGACATGTTTAAAAGACGGGGTAATTTACTCAGTGTCTCATTCATTCCTTGCGGCGGCTGAGAATGGGGAGGATCTATATTTCCATCTGCAAGCCTTGATTAGAAGTGTACACAGCGGTTACGACAAATCGCCTTGTAACAGTTGGTTGCTGCTCGATTCTGAGACAAAATCCAGATGTGAATGAGAGAGGGGAGGGAGAGAGGGGGGGAGAGAGAGAGAGACAGACCGTGAGAGAGGGAGGGAGACAGACAGAGAGAGCTGAGAGAGAGAGAGAGAGAGAGAGAGAGAGAGAGAGAGAGAATTGAATTGAATTGAACTTTATTTAACAAGGATTAAGATAATTCCTATTCCTGTTCTCTTGTGCCCTTTCCCCACCTCTTGTATCACCAACCCCTTCCCATTTTCTGCTTGTCTGTGTATCTGGGTTTTTTTGGGTTTTTTTTTCTTCGTTTCCTGAAATGAGTTAATGTATTTATTCCGCCATCATGCTAACCCTTGTTTTGTAATTACTATGATTGCTTAAAATAAGCATTATATGCTTGAGTATGTAATCAGCCATGCATTGTTTTTGTCATGATTAAAATTGAATACAGTTCTGTTTAAACCAAGTACAGTGTCTTGTTTCTAGATTATTAGGTCTGTAGGATAAGGAATAGGTTAGAACTAAATTGTGGAAAAATCTTGTGAGTCTGTCGTAAATTCTTCATGTATTCACTTCACTGATTCACAAATCCAATCAATGACTTGCCTATACTGTACCAGCCTAATAGTTTCCTTGCTTGTCGCTGAATTTGTTCACTTTGTGACTGACAGATTGACTGACTGACTGACTGACTGACTGGCTGACTGGCTGACTGACTGACTGACTGACTGATTGACTGACTGACTGACTGACTGACATACCTACTTACTACTTACATAATATACCCTTGCTTGCTTGCTTCCTTCCTTCTTTCGTTACTTACTTATATTTGCTTGCTTGCTGTGTTTGACACTGACAAGTATACACGAAATATATATAGCCTGAAGTATTGCGTCTTTCCTTATTTCACACCCAGACGCCAGACGGTGTAATTCGTTGATTTCTGATCCCAGGATCACTTTGCAAATTATAGAGTTTGTTTGTTTGTTTGTTTGTTTGCTTAACGCCCAGCCGACCACGAAGGGCCATATCAGGGCGGCAAATTATAGAGTTTGTTTGTTTGTTTGCTTAACGCCCAGCCGACCACGAAGGGCCATATCAGGGCGGCAAATTATAGAGTTTGTTTATTTGTTTGCTTAACGCCCAGCCGACCACGAAGGGCCATATCAGGGCGGCAAATTATAGAGTTTGTTTGTTTGTTTGCTTAACGCCCAGCCGACCACGAAGGGCCATATCAGGGCGGCAAATTATAGAGTTTGTTTGTTTGTTTGCTTAACGCCCAGCCGACCACGAAGGGCCATATCAGGGCGGCAAATTATAGAGTTTGTTTGTTTGTTTGTTTGCTTAACGCCCAGCCGACCACGAAGGGCCATATCAGGGCGGCAAATTATAGAGTTTGTTTGTTTGTTTGTTTGCTTAACGCCCAGCCGACCACGAAGGGCCATATCAGGGCGGCAAATTATAGAGTTTGTTTGTTTGTTTGTTTGCTTAACGCCCAGCCGACCACGAAGGGCCATATCAGGGCGGCAAATTATAGAGTTTGTTTGTTTGTTTGTTTGCTTAACGCCCAGCCGACCACGAAGGGCCATATCAGGGCGGCAAATTATAGAGTTTGTTTGTTTGTTTGTTTGCTTAACGCCCAGCCGACCACGAAGGGCCATATCAGGGCGGCAAATTATAGAGACTGGTTGGAGACCGCACTGAGCCAGAAGTGTCAAAATGTCTCAAAGAACTCGATCTCCACGCAAACTTTTGCCTTCAGATGTTTGACCTTTGAAGAAAAAAGTTCCCTGTGGTTTGTCCTTTTCAGCAGCCAGGAAAGTTTTGTAGTTTGGACAAGTTGTGTGTCTGGATTTGAGTTTGATATAACACCGTCACACAAAACTTTGCTGCGTGCTCAGCGTACTACGACGTATTGCCAGCGTGCTTCAGCGTCCTCTTAACGTATACAAAACGTACCCATAAAGTACCCATAACGTATTCGACGTACGCCAGCGTACTTATTCAAATGTCCCATACGTCGGCATACGCAGGCTTTAAAACGGTCGTGTGACAGGGCCCTTAGACCAAGTGTCAGTACGGATTTTGCATTCGACCAAATGTCGCATCAAGGACATTGTTTTGACAAAATTAATGTTGTTCGACGAATTGTCCGTTAACTGGTGACTGACCTTCTGCCAGACGCACACCCAGCTAATTCTTTCTAATTTTTTATTCTTTTTTTATTTGTCTAGATCATAATTATTGTCTGTCCCCTACATTAAGGCCATTGGGTCGATGCATTTGTGAACGTCATGTTTAGTCATAAATTAAACGTTCCAATTAACTGGCATTTCTTGTTATTTTTTTATTCTGTCTGTTTTGGGAAATGTCCGTAAACCCGTTTCGTCCAGGGAAGTCATTGAACCGAAACTGACTGGTATTGGACACGGTGATTGATTTTTGCCTGAGAATTCAATTAGGCCCCTGACCGTATTGTCACGGCAAGTCAAGCGGGCTTCATGCTATACGTATTGACCGAAGGGAGACGTTATTTACCTGTGTTTTGGTTCAGCTCATGCTGAATATAATTGTTGGCGTTTTGGGCTGACACGGACCAAAAACTGCGTAGCACGGTACAGGCATGAGACCAAGGGTAGGGCGGATGGTGGCGAGAGAGCATCCTGAACTCAGGTAAAATGAGTTACTTCCCTTCGGGTCTCATTTATCCCTGACAGGATGCCTTTGTTTTCCTTCTCTGGAGAAGAAATCGATTTTTTTTTAAACATATTTAGAGCTTTTCGTTATGATTTTTCATGGTGTTGTTTATATTTTAAATTACAAAGGAATTGATATGTAAGACAGTTTCAAGCGAGCTATCTTTCGCGGGTGTATTTACTGTGCAAACAACTCTAAATATGGCAAAAGTGTCACGTGATAATCAACTTTGGCTACGAAGCAGACGACACTTTTTTTCCGTAACCAGTTGGGAGTGATGCAACAATATCACGGTCTCCTTCCCACAGCTGTCTCAACATTTCGACTTGTTTTAACCTTAGAACGATGTGAAGAACAGAACGGAGATCACTGTCGAAGTCGGCCAATCTGCAATCACTTTCGTCTCAGTTCGTCTATTCTCAGAAACATTAGCGAAAAACATGGGAGATAACTCTGTATTCTTATTTTGATAGATTCCGCGCAGTAATTATGCATCCGGTCAGAGAGATATGCCGGCGATACGGCATGAACCGATGAGGTGAAGAGACGGGGAATGTTTACAGTGCCGTGTGCCGGGCTGTGAGCAGTGCCCACCAATGTTTAGCTCAGGCACCGCTGCGGCAGACGCGCCTTATAGTTCTATGCAGGAAAATGCAGCGCGCTATTCTGGCCAACTGGCCAACTGTCGTCCTCATCTCAAGGCAGACTGATACCAAGAGGTGTAAGTTACACCCGCCTTCAGACTCAGGCATTTTCAAACGCTCGACTCAAGAGTCCCCCTCTCCCACAATTTCTGTTTCTCCCTCCTCGCAACATCCCCATCCCCTCCTCCCCCCCCCCCCCCCCCTCCCCCACACCCCAGCCCAACCCATTTACCTGAAGCCCTCAGGGTCAATGCCACGAGATGGAGGTAACTCAGCGCAAAGAGAGAGCACTCTCTGACCTCTCTATGCTGGTCGTCTCCCTTGGGTAGCTGATCATCGCCAGGTGTCGCCCCGACGTCCTACGGTGCAAATGGGGCTATTCGGGCGGAAACGGCTCGCTTGAAATACAATACGCTAGCATAATTATTAATCTGAGCCAGAAGTGAAAGTTGTACAAAGACCACTTGTTGTACCCTTTGTTTGTTAGTGTTGTTGGTTGTAAAGAACACTCTGGTCTTACTGATCTCACTGTCTTCTCCGTCTGTCATACAGCTGGGGAATTTCCTTTACGGGTATCTATAGTGCTAACTTCGTTTTGCTGTACTAGTGCACATGAGACAGGGGAAAAGAGAGAGAGAGAGAGAGAGAGAGAGAGAGAGAGAGAGAGAGACAGACAGAGAGACAGACAGACAGACAGACAGACAGACAGACAGACAGACAGAGAAAAAACCATTGACTCACACACACATACGCACCGAGACACTCAAGACTCAAAGATTGTAATGTCCTTATCAAAAAACAAGTCGCGTAAGGCGAAAATACAATATTTAGTCAAGTAGCTGAATGAAACTGAACGCAACGCAACGCAGCAAGACCGTATACTCGTAGCATCGTCACTCCACCGCCCGTGGCAAAGGCAGTGCCAGTGGAATTGACAAGAAGAGCGGGGTATTCGTTGCGCTGAGAAGGATAGCACGCTTTTCTGTACCTCTCTTCGTTTTAACTTTCTGAGCGTGTTTTTAATCCAAAAATATCATATCTATATGTTTTTGGAATCAGGAACCGACAAGGAATAAGATGAACGTGTTTTTAAATTGATTTGGAAAAAAAAATTTGATAATAATTTTTATATATTTAATTTTCAGAGCTTGTTTTTAATCCAAATATAACATATGTATATGTTTTTGGAATCAGAAAATGATGGGGAATAAGATGAACGTAAATTTGGATCGTTTTATAAAAAAAATATTTTTTTTACAATTTTCAGATTTTTAATGACCAAAGTCATCAATTAATTTTTAAGCCACCAAGCTGAAATGCAATACCGAAGTCCGGGCTTTGTCGAAGATTACTTGACCAAAATTTCAACCAATTTGGTTGAAAAATGAGAGCGTGACAGTGCCGCCTCAACTTTCACGAAAAGCCGGATATGACGTCATCAAAGACATTTATCAAAAAAATGAAAAAAAAACGTCTGGGGATTTCATACCCAGAAACTCTCTTGTCAAATTTCATAAAGATCGGTCCAGTAGTTTAGTCTGAATCGCTCTACACACACACAGAGACACACAGACACACACACATACACACACACACACGCACATACACCACGACCGTCGGGCAGGTTTCACGGTAATCAGACTCTTTGATGTGTGTAAACTTTGCCTTCAAATTACTTGCTTACTGTGTTGATTTTCATCATTTTTTCTGCTTGGCATGAGTAAGTATGGTATTTGCAATACAAAAAAATAAATAAAAGCTAAAATGTTTGTGTTTGAGCAATTATTTGAGCGCGTTTTTCGAAGCGAACGTGTGAATCCTGACAGACACCATTTCCTTCTGTCACATGACCCCATCTCAAAGTGTGATTCAACAGACACGAAAATAACACACAAAACTTATGATAATGGGGTTATTAATTCAATTAATACACAAGGTTAGTCTCTGACTAGAGAAAATAGAGAAACAATATCAAATGGGAGCATAAAACCGTTTCTGGAAAAATTTTCAATCACCACCGAAAGTGTCTGTCAGTAAAAAAAACACGTGCTTTGAGCAAAGCCTAATTTTACACATCGCGTGCTTTTGTCTGTTATTCTTGCTTGTGAACATCATTTTATTGATGTTCTTCACTGGAAAGCAGGTGTATCATCAACAGTATCACAAAATCGCAAAGAATGAACATTTTTGTTGTGATCCGACCGGTGTCTGTAGACTGAATCACACGTTCGGCAAACTTCGTTTTTAACGGAAATAACCGAGCCTTTAATCGGAAACGACGTTTCAACCGCTTCATATCGTCTGCAGGAAGAAAAAGAGGAATGCGATACCCAGTGAGTAAAACATTTAATCGTTTTTAGTGCCTTTTGATCAAGTTTTGTTGCGTCTGTCAGCAACGTTCGTCAACCCAACGTTCGGCACAGCGACGCACGCATACGGATTTGCAGCGTTTGCATTCGGAAAGTGAGGGATTTGTGAGTTCGTTTGCATAATTTCAATCGCTAGTAGGTTTTCCCTTCGTCTCCCATTCTTGTGTGTACATGTTATTGGCATTTCATTGTGTAAATTGAAAGTTTGTGAGTAACAGTAGTAAAATCTGTCGAACGTTGGCAACGCTGACAGACGGAAATATCGAACGTTGCCTTCAATGACAGACTGGCTTGGCGATCGTACTTTCGATTCGTAGGAACACAATATATAGAGACAACAATGTGCGCTCGTTACCACAACGGTCATGAACCGGTGTAACACAAAATTTTTACTCCACGAAAAATTGACTCGGACGGAGTAAACTTCCAGTAAAAATCTTGTACGAAAAAAGAACTCACAAGGAACTAAATTTTTACTCCCCAAATATTTACTCCCAGTAAACATCTCGTACGAGAAACTTAGGGCCTACTCCTTCGTTTATAATTCGCGCAATATCCCATTTACGTGCAATCCCGTTTTGCCGCCGTCCCATTTTGGCGACATTTAACAAGCCAAGCGTCATTTTACTACCGCATCCCATTTTGGCGCAATCCCGTTTCGCCGCTATTCCATTTTTTTGAATTTTTTTTTTCTTTTTACATTTAGTCAAGTTTTGACTAAATGTTTAACATAGAGGGGAAATCGAGACGAGGGTCGTGGTGTATGTGTGTGTGTGTGAGTGTGTGTGTGTGTGTGTGTGTGTGTGTGTGCGTGTGTGTGTGTAGAGCGATTGAGAGTAAACTACTGGACCGATCTTTATGAAATTTGACATGAGAGTTACTGGGTATGATATCCCCGGACGTTTTTTTCAGTTTTTCGATAAATGTCTTTCATGACGTCATATCCGGCTTTTTTTTTAAAGTTGAGGCGGCACTGTCACACCCTCATTTTTCAATCAAATTGATTGAAATTTTGGCCAAGCAATCTTCGACAAAGGCCGGACTTCGGTATTGCATTTCAGCTTGGTGGCGTAAATATTAGTTTATGACTTTAATCATTAAAAATCTGAAAATTGTAATTAAAATTATTTTTTTATAAAACGATCTAAATGTACGTTCATCTTATTCTTCATCATTTTCTGATTCCAAAAACATATAAATATGTTATATTCGGATTAAAAACAAGGTCTGAAAATTAAAAATATAAAAATTATTATCAAAATCAATGGACGTCTACCCACAACACGCCACTGGATGCCGCGTGGTGCCAGTCGTGAAAACCAGGTTCTTTGTCCCACAGTGAGACATTCAAGTTGGGGACTTTGTGACCGCTGACTTTGTCAGCATGGATGGAAAGGTGGAGAGATACAGGGCGGTGATCATCCCCAAGTCAACCCATTTCCCCGATGGGCCAGATCGAGAGGAGATCTGTGTGAAGTGTTTGCGCGCAAAAGACAATGGGAGATACTATGTCTTTCCTAATGTTGATGACATTTCATGCTTGCCAATGGCTCAGATACAAAAAAATCCCACCAACGAACCATGAACAACAGGGGGGATTACTATTTTGACATGTGACCAAGTCTCATTTGAGCGTTCACAGTGTTACCTGAGAATAGCACACCCCCTTGAATTGGGACCAAAGAAAAAGCGTTGTATATATGCATTTTTGAATGCTTTTCTAAAGTCATAAGTTCATTTGTGAAAAAAATAAATTTTTAGGGATTGTTTTGCTGAATGCATGCAGTTAAGAAATTGACCCCGTTTTCAAATTTAGGGGGTAGGGTTGCCCCATAGCCCACGTATGTCTGTGTGACTGTGTCAAATATCAATCTACTTTGCGTACAAACTGTATAGATGTTTGTTTTTCGATTTTAGAATGATTTCTTAAGCTGGTTAGAACTTCTGAGGTCCACAGGAAACGATAAAGATAAAAAAATGTACAAAATATAAGTAGCGTCCTTTATCTTACCATTGTTCTGATCAATACTGTCCCTTTATTTGCAAGTTAACCGTTTTTATTAATGTGTTCAAGGAGTATGTTAAAAATTATTATCAATGGTTGCTTTAAACAGCACCTTTGGGCAGTTATTATGCACTGAAGTTGTAAAAGCATGTTTTGGGGTTTTTAGGATATAGCGTCTTGGAACGCCAATCATCTTGGAAATACGAATGTTCATATAATTTTTTTTACTGTTTTGGATAGATAAAAAGTTGAACTCTTGGTGCAAACTGTTTTTTGGCCCCTGTTTGACTATTTATTATTTTGGAATATTGTGTGTGAGAAGGAAACTGCAATCCTCAATATCATGAAACGTGCCCTCGTTTCGATTCCCCCTCGATGTTAAAACATTTAGTCAAAACTTGACTAAATGTAAAAACAAGTCGCGTAAGGCGAAATTACTACATTTAGTCAAGCTGTGGAACTCACAGAATGAAACTGAACGCACTGCATTTTTTCACAGTGACCGTAGTCCGCCGCTAGTGCAAAAGGCAGTAAAAGTGACGAGCCTGTTTAGCGCGGTAGCGGTTGCGCTGTGCTGCATAGCACGCTTTACTGTACCTCTCTTCGTTTTAACTTTCTGAGCGTGTTTTTAATCCAAACATATCATATCTATATGTTTTTGGAATCAGGAACCGACAAGGAATAAGATGAAATTGTTTTGAAAACGATTTCGGACATTTTATTTTAATCATAATGTTTATATTTTTTTCATTTTCAGAGCTTGTTTTTAATCCAAATAGAACATATTTATATGTTTTTTTGGCATCAGAACATGATGAAGAATAAAATAAAAGTAATTTTGGATCGTTTTATACAAAAAATAATTGTAATTATAATTTTCAGATTTTTAATGACCAAAGTCATTAATTAATTTGTATGCCTCCATGCTAAAATGCAATACCGAAGTCCGGCCTTCGTCGAAAATTGCTTGGCCAAAATTTCAATCAATTTTATTGAAAAATGAAGGTGTGACAGTGCCGCCTCAACTTTTACAACAAGCCGGATATGACGTCACTACAGACATTTATCGAAAAAATGAAAAATATGTCTGAGGATATCATACCCAGGAACTTTCATGTACAATTTCATAAAGATCGGTCCAGTAGTTTACTCTGAATCGCTCTGCACACACACACGCACACACACACACACACACACACACACACACACACACACACACACACACACACACACACACACACCACGACCCTCGTCTCGATTCCCCCTCTATGTTAAAACATTTAATCAAAACTTGACTAAATGTAACAAGGAGCATTGCCTCGCAGTGTCAGGCTGTTTAAAACATAAATAACATCTCAATCACTAACAGTTTAAAATTTCACTAAAAGTATCCACAACATTCTTTGCAATCACTCATGGATACAGACACCCACATTTACACACGCACAAGTAGGCAGGCTCGCCCGTACACACACACACACACACACACACACACACACACACACACACACATGAACGCAAAAGAAGACATGCAGATTGAAACAGACAGACCGTGATGGACTGACTCAGTGACAGAAAGACAAACATAAACACAGACATACAAGCAAACGACAGACAGACAGACAGACAGACATAGACAGACAGACAGACATAGACTGACAGACAGACAGACATAGACTGACAGACAGACAGACAGACATAGACAGACACACAGACAGACATAGACTGACAGACAGACAGACATAGACTGACAGACAGACAGACATAGACTGACAGACAGACATAGACTGACAGACAGACAGACATAGACTGACAGACAGACAGACATAGACTGACAGACAGACAGACATAGACTGACAGACAGACAGACATAGACTGACAGACCTGTGCACAGACGCACACAGAGCAAAGTAAAACAAAAACAAGCAAAGCAATGAAAACAAAATGTTCAAAAAAAAACCTGTGACACTCAGAGTAAATGGATAGCGTGTACCACACCGCCTAACTTCAAGCGTGCCTGGAGTAAACATTACGACATCCACAAGGAAAAATCCAAAGAAAAATGTTGGTAAGTAACCTCGCTACATTTAGCTAATTCTTTTTACTTTTCAACATTTGCGATTGTCGGAAGTGATTGGTGATTCACGGCAAAGCCTCTTGAACGCTCATACTGGCCCTGTCCCTAAGCTGAGATGAAAGTTCCGCCCTGGAACCAGTGTGGGGGACAGATTTTCCGCTTCACCGGTTCTGTGCCATTAATCAAGTCTCCAGATATACACACACATAGAGCTGCTCAACCGGTGCTCGGGTTTTAGAATTGCCCCGGAAGAGTCGATCGGCGGCATGCAAAGAAATGAAAGTCATGGGGATTGTTCACGATTACACCGTGCAGATCTGACGCAGCTTAATGAAATACTGACAAAAATTACAACTAAAATGCTAAACACAATCAGCGTAAAAAATACAAAACAATAAGAAGTTATGTACAACCATGACAAAGTAATGGTAAACACACACAGACACACTGACACACACATACACACACACCTACAAACCCACACACACACACACACACACACCTACAAACACACACACACACTGACACACACATACACACACACCTACAAACACACACACACACACACACTGACACACTCATATACACACATCTACACACGCCTACAAACACACACACAAACACCACACACACACACATACACACACATCTACACCCACCTACAAACACACACCCACACACACACATATGCACACCCACACACACCACACACACACACACACACACAATACACACATACACACACACGCACAAACACACTGACACACACACTCACACTGACACACCCACCCAACACACACCCACACCCCTACACACACCGGCCCTTTTCACAACGGGGGCACTTTGTTCAAACGACACCGGGTCCATTCGTGTTAGAATTATGACCGCGGCGGTCGGTCCAACAGGGATTAACATTGGTCAGGTCTATAAACTGACCGCCCTGTGTTCCACTGAGTGTTTGTATTGTCCTTACTTCTACTCTATTGTTTGCCCAGCAGTTCTACGACTGACTGGAAATAGAAATGGGTGAGGGGTAGCAGCGAAGTGAATTGGGGGGGATTTGCTAGCCTATTATAGAGGAGACAAGCCTTTCAACAAATAGCTAAGAACAGAAAAGTGATCCGAAAAGGACGGTATGGGAAAGAAATTACTTTGAATTGGAGACGGAGATTGTTATTTGACTGTTTGATTGGTTTCTGTACATTAGGACAGCGATTTAAGGCACTAGCCTATAGACTTAATTACAACCTGTTCTTAGTACATGTATATATATACGTGTACAAATGGGGCATTGTTTCAGATCATTGACGAGAGAGAGAGAGAGAGAGAGAGAGAGAGAGAGAGAGAGAGAGAGAGAGAGAGAGAGAGAGAGAGAGAGGGGGCGGGGAGGGAGTTTGTGTGTGAGAGAGAGAGAGAGCTAGAGAGAGAGACAGTGTGTGTGTGTGTGTGAGAGAGAGAGAGAGAGTGTGTGTGTGTGTGTGTGTGTGTGTGTGTGTGTGTGTGTGTGTGTGTGTGTGTGTGTGTGTGTGTGAGAGAGCGAGAGAGAGTGTGTGTGTGAGAGAGAGACACACACACACACACACACACACACACACACACACACACACACAGAGATTAAGTACTAAGTAAGGAGAAAGTAGACATAAAGCCATCACAACACAACCATCCCTGTCTCGCTTCTATCACACGCAGCGGGAATATCTGTCTCCCCGGGGCATGATAACTGAAGCTAACGAGCAATTAGTGAGGCAGCAAGGACTTAATTAGTCGTTTAATCTATCAGTGATGAGCATTCCTGATGCGAAGTTCCATAGTTCAACTACCAAGAGATAGACTCGGCCTCATTCGGGAATCTGGACCAGGCGAAGCAGACACTCAGTATTTCATCAGCAAGTTCTGAGCAGGCTGAATCCACATGCAGTCTCCAGCGTACAGCGATAGTCTTCTCCTATGTTTAAACCAGATTTTATTAAGTTGAATTATGATACAATATTTATAGGGAAAACATAATATGGGCACGAACTCAAGTTCAGTTCAGCGTCAGTTACTGTGGTATATATATACATGTTGCTCATTTCTTAAATAATGATGCAATAAGTTGATCTTAGTAGTGTATGTATGTCCGAATTGTATCGTGTCTTTGTGGTATTAGAAATGCGCTGTGATGCCAAAAGAACAAAATTCCATGTTTTTGTCAAATACAAATTGACATTAAGTGTTCTTATCTTAAGTAACTGTTCTTTGCTGCCCCCTCCCCCCACCCCCCCCCCACACACACACACACACAAATACACACTCACACACACACACTGACACACACACACTCACACACACACACACACACACTGACACAACACACTGACACACACACACACACACACACACACTGACACACACACACAAACACACTCACACACATACATACACACACACTTGACACAAATTGCACAAACAACACAAGTAAACACTTTTAAGAACCCTTTGGGAAAGAATGTCCCGACATTCCCCCTAGCTTAACTCAGCTTAACTCTGTGATGCAAACAATACTCAAAGTCCAGTCAAAACAATCACGTTCGTGAAATAAACCTGAGAGTTTAAGGCACAGACCTTTCTACGATTCGGAGAGTCACCATCTCAGATCTGTCCAATCTTTTTCACGTGTCGAGACCATTCATCCCCTTGCAAACATAATAATAATAATAATA
>NC_090260.1:12026524-12034024 GCF_037325665.1 Littorina saxatilis
AGTCTATGTCTGTCTGTCTGTCTGTCTGTCTGTCTGTCTGTCTGTCTGTCTGTCTGTCTGTCTGTCTGACTGTCTGTCTGTCAGTCTATGTCTGTCTGTCTGTCTATGTCTGTCTGTCTGTCTGTCTGTCTGTCTGTCTGTCTGTCTGTCTGTCTGTCTGTCTGACTGTCTGTCTGTCTGTCTGTCTGTCTGTCAGTCAATGTCTGTCTGTCAGTCTATGTCTGTCTGTCTGTCAGTCTATGTCTGTCTGTCTGTCAGTCTATGTCTGTCTGTCTGTCAGTCTATGTCTGTCTGTCTGTCAGTCTATGTCTGTCTGTCTGTCTGTCGTTTGCTTGTCACAGTATGTCTGTGTTTATGTTTGTCTTTCTGTCACTGAGTCAGTCCATTACGGTCTGTCTGTTTCAATCTGCATGTCTTCTTTTGCGTTCATGTGTGTGTGTGTGTGTGTGTGTGTGTGTGTGTGCGGACGAGCCTGCGTGCTTGTGCGTGTGTAAATGTGAGTGTCTGTATCCATGAGTGATTGCAAAGAATGTTATCGATCTTTTTAGTGGAATTTAAAACTGTTAGTGACTGAGATGTTATTTATGTTTTAAACCGCCTGACACTGCGAGGCAATGTTCCTTGTTACATTTAGTCAAGTTTTGATTAAATGTTTTAACATAGAGGGGGAATCGAGACGAGGGTCGTGGTGTATGTGTGTATGTGTGTGTGTGTGTGTGTGTGTGTGTGTGTGTGTGTGTGTGTGTGTGTGTGTGTGAGTGTGTGTCTGTGCGCGCGTGTGTGTGTGTAGAGCGATACTGGACCGATCTTTATGAAATTGTACATGAAAGTTGCTGGGTATATTTTTTTCATTTTTTCGATAAATGTCTTTTATGACGTCATATCCGGCTTTTTGTAAAAGTTGAGGCGGCACTGTCACACCTTCATTTTTCAATGAAATTGATTGAAATTTTGGACAAGCAATCTTCGACGAAGGCCGGAATTAGGTATTGCATTTCAGCATGGAGGCTTACAAATTAATTAATGACTTTTGTCATTAAAAATCTGAAAATTGTAATTAAAAATATTTTTTTATAAAACGATCCAAAATTACTTTTATTTTATTCTTTATCATGTTCTAATTCCAAAACATATAAATATGTTATATTCGGATTAGAAACAAGGTCTGAAAACTAAAAATATAAAAATTATGATTAAAATAAAATGTCCGAAATCGTTTTCAAAACAATGTCATCTTATTCTTTGTCGGTTCCTGATTCCAAAAACATAAATATGATATGTTTGGATTAAAAACACGCTCAGAAAGTTAAAACGAAGAGAGGTACAGTAAAGCGTGCTATGCAGCACAGCGCAACCGCTACCGCGCCAAACAGGCTCGTCACTTTTACTGCCTTTTGCACTAGCGGCGGACAACGGTCACTGTGAAAAAATGCAGTGCGTTCAGTTTCATTCTGTGAGTTCCACAGCTTGACTAAATGTAGTAATTTCGCCTTACGCGACTTTTTGTTTTGTTTTGATAAGGATCTTTGAGTCTTGAGTCTTGAGTGTCTCGGTGCGTATGTGTGTGTGAGTCAATGGTTTTTTCTCTGTCTGTCTGTCTGTCTGTCTGTCTGTCTGTCTGTCTCTCTCGAAGTTAGCACTATAAATACCCGTAAAGGAAATTCCCCAGCTGTATGACAGACGGAGAAGACAGTGAGATCAGTAAGACCAGAGTGTTCTTTACAACCAACAACACTAACAAACAAAGGGTACAACAAGTGGTCTTTGTACAACTTTCACTTCTGGCTCAGATTAATATGCTAGCGTATCGTATTTCAAGCGAGCCGTTTCCGGCCGAATAGCCCCTTTGCACTGTAGGACGTCGGGGCGACACCTGGCGATGATCAGCTACCCAAGGGAGACGACCAGCATAGAGAGGTCAGAGAGTGCTCTCTCTTTGCGCCGAGTTACCTCCATCTCGTGGCATTGACCCTGAGGGCTTCAGGTAAATGGGTTGGGCTGGGATGTGGGGGAGGGGGGGGGGGAGGAGGGGATGGGGATGTTGCGGCGAGGAGGGAGAAACAGAAATTGTGGGAGAGGGGGACTAAGCCGCTGAGACCAAACTTTATTTGACAAGAATATTCCGGGCCTTTTCTTACTATCTGTACTTGGGACGCACAAACACACGATAAAGCACATTTAACCAAGAAGGTGGGGGGAGGCGGGGGGATGATGATGATAATAATGATGATGATGATGATGATGATGATGATGATGATGATGATGATGATGATGATGATGATGATGATGATGATGATGATGATGATGATGATGCACTTAGGGGAGAGAGAAGAAGGGAGCGGGTGTTGTATTTCATTAGTAACCTTGACAAGCTGACATAGTGAGAGGTTAGAGACATTCAGACATAGCACTAGAGCCCAACCATGTCAACTACACGAGTGACCCGAATTGTTTACACGGAAAGGACTCTGCCTTTCAGTCCGGTCTTGTATTCACTTGTGAACATGAATTATTCAATACGGAGGTTCACAAATCTATACCGTGTCTTGAGTCGAGCGTTTGAAAATGCCTGAGTCTGAAGGCGGGTGTAACTTACACCTCTTGGTATCAGTCTGCCTTGAGATGAGGACGACAGTTGGCCAGTTGGCCAGAATAGCGCGCTGCATTTTCCTGCATAGAACTATAAGGCGCGTCTGCCGCAGCCGGTGCCTGAGCTAAGAGGGCTGTCACACATGCGACTGAGTCGCGCGATTTACCCTGTCACACAGCCGACTCAGTCGTAGAAAACAGCTACGACAAGTCTGCGACTCAGTCTCATGCGATTCCCTCGTAGCTTTGAGGTTTAGAACATGTTCTATTCCTGCGATCCAGTCGTCGGTCAATCGCAGGGGCAGAGCCAACAGAGCCAATCAGAACGCGTTGCTGCGGCCTTGACGCCGTGACGTAAAATAATGGCGGACAGTGGCGTACAGCGTCTCTTCGTCGATTCAAAACTTTTTGGAAGAACAGTTTTTTACTCAGATATATAAAGGAGACGTTTTAGGCGTGTAGAGCGGTCGGAAAACATTAATTGCAGCTGTCTGGGAACTTTATTTCTTGGAAAGGCGTAATGCTGAAAGGAATTTTTCAGAGAGGTAGAGCGACGTTCGAACATTTAGAGTCTGCTCTCGCAAAGCGCGTTTGCCGTGTTCACTATGACACGTCACTTCCGCCCCGCAAGCGTGGAGTTATCGTTCGCCAGTCGTTCGTCTATCGTTCATCGTGTGACGGGTCAATGGCCTACGATGTGATGTGCGATCGGCCAAAGACTGAATCGTAAGACTGAATCGCAACAACTGAGTCGCCTGTATGACCGAGGCTTAAACATTGGTGGGCACTGCTCACAGCCCGGCACACGGCACTGTAAACATTCCCCATCTCTTCACCTCATCGGTTCATGCCGTATTGCCGGCATATCTCTCTGACCGGATGCATAATTACTGCGCGGAATCTATCAAAATAAGAATACAGAGTTATCTCCCATGTTTTTCGCTAATGTTTCTGAGAATAGACGAACTGAGACGAAAGTGATTGCAGATTGGCCGACTTCGACAGTCTTCTTCTTCTTCTGCGTTCGTGGGCTGAAACTCCCACGTACACTCGTGGTTTTTTTTGCACGAGTGGAATTTTACGTGTATGACCGTTTTTTACCCCGCCATTTAGGCAGCCATACGCCGTTTTCGGAGGAAGCATGCTGGGTATTTTCGTGTTTCTATAACCCACCGAACTCTGACATGGATTACAGGATCTTTTTCGTGCGCACTTGGTCTTGTGCTTGCGTGTACACACGGGGGTGTTCGGACACCGAGGAGAGTCTGCACACAAAGTTGACTCTGAGAAATAAATCTCTCGCCGAACGTGGGAACGAACTCACGCTGACAGCGGCCAACTGGATACAAATCCAGCGCGCTACCGACTGAGCTACATCCCCGCCCGACCTCGACAGTGATCTCCGTTCTGTTCTTCACATCGTTCTGAGGTTAAAACAAGTCGAAATGTTGAGACTGCTGTGGGAAGGAGACCGTGATATTGTTGCATCACTCCCAACTGGTTACGGAAAAAAAGTGTCGTCTGCTTCGTAGCCAAAGTTGATTATCACGTGACACTTTTGCCATATTTAGAGTTGCTTGCACAGTAAATACACCCGCGAAAGATAGCTCGCTTGAAACTGTCTTACATATCAATTCCTTTGTAATTTAAAATATAAACAACACAATGAAAAATCATAACGAAAAGCTCTAAATATGCTTAAAAAAATCGATTTCCTCTCCAGAGAAGGAAAACAAAGGCATCCTGTCAGGGATAAAATAATGAGACCCGAAGGGAAGTAACTCATTTTACCTGAGTTCAGGATGCTCTCTCGCCACCATCCGCCCTACCCTTGGTCTCATGCCTGTACCGTGCCAGGGCCGGACTACCGGGGGGGTTATGGGGGTTGCGCAACCCCCCCCCCCCTAGCCTAATCATGTACCTTACTTATTTAATTTTTTTTTTATTATTGCTTATTTTATGCCGTTTCATGCAAGGAGCGACCATTTTCCTATCTCAGAATATGACCTACCCCCCAGCTTCAGGGTGCTTCGCCCCCTGACCCCCACAACGAGGGGGGGGGGGGGGGGGGTGGGTTCTAGGGTTTCCGGACCCCCCCCCCAGCAAAAAAATAAAAATATTGAATGAGGTATGCATTTCTTTATTTTACATTGAGTTTCAATTTTTGGGGTATTAATCAGTGACAAAATCTGCTGCCTGAAACTGGTAATGATCATCCTCAGAATGCACCAGATTGCACCATTTTGCATCCTTTTTTTCAAAATTTTCCGGGGGGGCATGCCCCCGGACCCCCCTAGCAAGCTAGGCGCTTCGCGCCGTCGGCTCGGCGCTTCGCGCCTTCACACCCATATCTTCACAATATACTTTTGAAAAAAAACAGTCATAAAATGAACTGATCCGCCCCTGCCGCCAGGGGGGACATCCCCCTGGGCCACCACTGGCAACCCCCCCCTCCTCTTCGCCTAGTCCGGCCCTGCCGTGCTACGCAGTTTTTGATCCGTGTCAGCCCAAAACGCCAACAATTATATTCAGCATGAGCTGAACCAAAACACAGGTCACTGTAAATAACGTCTCCCTTCGGTCAATAGGGTCTTTTACACCAAGGCTATTCTAGGCGACCTTGACCTTGGCCCGCTGTGCCTCGGGCAAAGTCAGCCAATTTTGCCCGTTGTTTGAATGGTGGAGCTGTACGATGGTGCACAAACATTGCTGTTATGGCGTGTGTGGAAGTGATTTAAGACACCGTGAGAGATCACACATGGTCGGTGTTGGATGGGTACCGTTTTCCAAACCCTCTAGAGATTTAGAAAAGTGCCGAAAATGGATTAAACTATGTGGAAGAACGATCGAGAGGTTCAACATCGAAACAGGCAACAAAGACACCTACATTTGCACAAAACACTTCGTCGGGGGGCACTTGAAAATGACATGCTGCTTTTCTTCATAAGTATAAATGGAACAAAAAAGATTGTACCATGCTTTGACTTTATGTGCTGAGAGAGGAAGAAATGGTTTGAATGTAGCTTTTTCATATCCTCATAAACCAAAGTGTGATACTGCAGCTAGTTAGCAAAACAATTTCACTGAAAAACTAGACAGCAAGTGACACATAGTCTACAAACCAATGAACACGAAGGCATTTATAAAACAGGATCATTCTTTTAATCTTGTCTAAAATTTTGAACATGAATCTCACTGCAAAAACACAATCTGACAGAACTGGCAGAAAAACAAAACTACTTCAGCATACAAATGGCCCAAAGACAAATCAAACAAAAAGCATAACAGCTCGGTGCTTGCAGTTGCATACCACAAGAACACAAAAATGAAAAAAAATAGTCAAACTGAACTATGTGTCGTTCAAAGGAAAAATGGTTTGCCTCAAGAAAAAAGACTGAGAGACATCACATAACTGTACAAGCTCACAAGAACTATTGGTTGTAATCATGAGTACGACTAGACTGAAATGATAAATAATGTGCATCACAGTACTATTCAAGCACTAAAAAGTGCCTCCCTCTTGCTTGTCACCAAATAAACAAAGTAGGTTGTAACAAAATTGCAGATTAATAGAAATAATAGTTCAATCAATAATATATGTCACACCTGACATTACACTAGTAGTTTACATCACTATCCTTTTCAGGCATTAAAAATAGTTCAAAGCACCTAGCCCCACATAGAAAGAAGTAAGGGGCTCATTCACAAGCTAGTTAAAAGCTTTTCATTCTTTTGTTTTTCTCAAAAGAAAATTCATAGTATGACAACAGTATTCACAGCAGGCAGTTTTAAATCACGCAAGGGCATTCTCCAGGTGTGTTCACAAAATACATTGTAATTTTAAACAGGGACAATTTTCAGTTCACGCGTGAAGATGATTTTACTGACCAAGTTTCTCCCCATATATTTCATAACCCTGCAGGTGAAAATGGGAATACCAGCACAGAATGATTGTCAGTGAACATTTAATACCAACACTTCAAACTACATCACTCATCATGAAACAGAAACTGTGACTTGGATTTAAATGAAAATCAAAAAGTGGAAAAACTCATACGTTGATAATTGTTGTCCAAGTGTTTCAAACTACATCACTCATCATAAAGCAGAAGCTGTGACTTGGATTTAATTTAAAATCAAAACGCGGAAAAACTCATACGTTGATAATTGTTGTCCAAGTGTTTCAAACTACATTACTCATCATAAAGCAGAAGCTGGGACTTGGATTTAAATGAAATACAAAACGCGGAAAAACTCATACTCTGATAATTGTTGTACAAGTGTTTCAAACTACATCACTCATCATAAAACAGAAACTGTGACTTGGATTTAAATGAAAATCAAAACGAGGAAAAACTCATACTCTGATAATTGTTGTCCAAGCGTTTCAAACTACATCACTCATCATAAAACAGAAGCTGTGACTTGGATTTAATTTAAAATCAAAACGCGGAAAAACTCATACGTTGATAATTGTTGTCCAAGTGTTTCAAACTACATCACTCATCATAAAACAGAAGCTGTGACTTGGATTTAAATGAAAATCAAAACGCGGAAAAACTCATACTCTGATAATTGTTGTGCAAGTGTTTCAAACTACATCACTCATCATAAAACAGAAGCTGTGACTTGGATTTAAATGAAAATCAAAACGCGGAAAAAACTCATACTCTAATAATTGTTGTCCAAGCGTTTCAAACTACATCACTCATCATAAAACAGAAGCTGTGACTTGGATTTAAATGAAAAACTCATACTCTGATAATTGTTGTCTAAGTGTTTGTGTGGTTAAAAAAAATGTACCTGATCATGAATGAAATCAGAGCAACCCATATGATCATTAACCATTCACTGCCACTGGTTCATAAGTATACTCTTTTCAAAAAGGAGATGGGTATGGAAGAGGCAGTG
>NC_090260.1:12039024-12041524 GCF_037325665.1 Littorina saxatilis
TACTAAAGAGAAAGAAAATTGTCAAGAATCCCGCAGTCATTCCTAAAATAGCTCTTCGCTGTCCACTGTCTCAAAAAATGTCTTCCCTGGCCCCTTCCCACGGGCTAAAGCAAGCCTTTCAATTCTCACGCACATTTTCAGGCCGTGTGAGAATCTTGTCCAAACAGAAACTCGTGCCAAGTTGGAACGTCTGAAGTAAAGACTCCCCGGTTGGTTTGACGGAGAGGTAAAAATAGATGGGATATGTAAATAGGCTTTTTAAATGTTGGACAGAAAAGGACATCTTTTTTGTCCCAGCGAAGCTGGAGGTATCCCGTGAACGCTATACTGTAATCGATTTGAGAAATGTGCATACCGAATAATACATGATAAAGAAGGATTCTTTGTGCCCGAAAATGGGCCACAGTTGGAGATGGAAGTTCACCAAAAATTGGGACCATACTAACAAAAATACGGTGGGTAAAATTGGCGCCCCCATTTTTTGAGCAAACGCCACCCAAGGCCGCTTTGGACGGGTAGAAATTCCGTAGTTTCCAAGTCTATGGATAAAGCTCGCGTAAGAAGAATACGTCACGGTCGAAAGTCTTTGACGTCAATTAATGCATCATGACGTCATGCCTCCCTGTAGTCTTTCTCTCTCGCGCGGTGTGTGTGTTTGTGTTCATTGTGTGCACATGTTGTGGTAGTGTTACTATTTGTGTGTGTGTGTGTGTGTGTGTTCATTTTGTGCACATGATTGTGTTAGTGTTAGTGTGTGTCTGTGTGTGTGAGTGTGTGTGTGTGCGTGCATGAGTCTGTACTCGTGTGTGTGTGTGTGTGTGTGTGTGTGTGTGTGTGTGTGTGTGTGTGTAAGAAAGACTAAGAGAGAGGGAGAAAGAGTGTGTGTGTGTGTGTGTGTGTGAATGTGTGTGTGCATGAGTTTGTGTGTATGTTTGTGTGTGTATGAGTGTGTATATGTGTTTGTTTGTAAAGGTGTGTGTGTCCGTCTGTCTATGTGCGTATTTGTTTGTTTGGGCCATAATTATCAGGGCGGTGCTGCTTTGAGATATAACATGCGCCACACACAAGGCAGAAGTCACAGCACAGGCTTCATGTCTCACCCAGTCACATTATTCTGACACCGGACCAACCAGTCCTAGCATGCACTAACCCCATAATGCCAGACGCCAGGCGGAGCAGCCACTAGATTGCCAATTTTAAAGTCTTAGGTATGACCCGGCCTGGGTTCTAACCCACGACCTCCCGATCACGGGGCGGACGCCTTACCACTAGGCGGGGGTATAGCTCAGTTGGTAGCGCGCTGGATTTGTATTCAGTTGGCCGCTGTCAGCGTGAGTTCGATCCCAGGTTGGGCGGAAATTTATTTCAGAGTCAACTTTGTGTGCAGACTCTCTTCGGTGTCCGAACTCTCCCCCCGTGTACACTACATTGGGTGTGCACGTTAAAGATCCCACGATTGACAAAAGGGTCTTTCCTGGCAAAATTGCTTAGGCACAGTTAATAATTGTCTACCTATACCCGTGTGACTTGGAATAATAGGCCGTGAAAGGTAAATATGCGCCGAAATGGCTGCAATTACTGGCCGTATAAAATTTCATTTCACACGGCATCACTGCAGAGCGCCTAGAACTGTACCCACGGAATATGCGCGATATAAGCGTCATTGATTGATAGGCCAACCGTGTATGTGCGTATAAGTGTGTGTTTTGTGTGTATGAGATTTGTGTGAGTCAATGTGTGTGTGTGTGTGTCTGTTTGTATAAGAGAGAAAGAGAGAGAGAAAGAGAGAGAGTGGGTGGGTGGGAGTGTGTTTGTGCGTGTGCGTAAGTGTATGTGTGTGTGTATGTGTGTTTGTTTATATGTGCGTATGGGGGTGTGTTTTGTGTGTGTGAGAGAGTGAGTGAGTGAGTGCGAGTGAGTGTGTATTTTTGTACGTGTGTAACTTGAGGTGTGTGTTCGTGTGTGTGTTTGAGAGAGAGAGAAAGAGAGAGAGAGAGAGACTGAGAGAGACAGAGAGAGAGAGAGAGAGACAAGACAAGACAAGACAAAATCTTTATTATCGAGGGTAATAGATAAGCAAGAATATTGCTTTTTTACATCCAGCCCTCGCCCTAATATAGGGTCAACAAGAACAGAAAACAATATAATCAAATAACTATCACATCAAACTTATAATACATTATATATATATACAGATATACATTTGTCATGCTGCATTTTAAGTACAATTTCCAATAATAAATATGTCAATTTTTAACATATCTTAATTTAGATCTGCATATTATTATAATTTAGTTTAACATGCACATACATTTTAAATGAATTGTTGAACCATTCAGCACATGTTTAGTTGAGAGAGAGAGAGAGAGAGAGAGAGAGAGAGAGAGAGAGAGAGAGAGAGAGAGAGAGAGAGAGAGAGAGAGAGAGACAGAGAAAGAGAGAGGTTTGTCTTTCGCTGGGGTATGCAGTGCCTTGGCGTTGCACATCTACTTAATTTTTA
>NC_090260.1:12046524-12047659 GCF_037325665.1 Littorina saxatilis
CCTTTGATCTAAATATAAAATCAGTGCAATTTCCTGGGTCGGGCTTTGCCACAGACACTCACGGTTTGGCCTGTAGGTAAAATGTACAATGTATTTTCTGATTTGTGCACAAAAGCTTTTTTTCTTTTTTCTTTTTTTTAACATAACAATGTTTAATGTCACTGTATGTTTAAAAGACCATGGTCATATTTGTAAAAAAAATGTTAAATTAGAAAATAAATAACATTTTGGTTCATGATTTTTCCTACACCTGTGCTAAAAATAAGAAATAAAAATGTCGGGTATATAAGTCACTCAAATACAGCTAGGTATGAATGGCTCGGTTTGAGTTTGTTGCAGTTGACCCTGCACAATGCGACATATCATGTTTTTGTTGAACAATTTTGACGTCACCCCTCCCATAGGGTGACGTATTTCACAACTTCCTGTGTTACACAAACTCTGTGATGACCAATTTTGACGTCACCCCTCCCATAGGGTGACGGATTTCACAACTTTCTACAGATGAACAATTTTGACGTCACCCCTCCCATAGGGTGACGGATGTCACAACTTCCTGTGTACACAAACTGATGACGTATTTCACAACAAAATGGCGCTGCCCATGGTCAACCTCGAAACTATCCGTATAGAATGGGGGCGTCCTCGCCCCCATAATAATACCATGATTTGAGTGCACCATGTTTCTGGATTAATTTAACCGCTCAGAATTGATTTATGTGATCTGCTAAATGTTGAAGCGGTCAGGGCAGGTATGGGTCCATTTTATCACTCCAAAGATAAACAAGGCAAATTAAACTTTTGAAATGAAAGTTTCAGGGTGACTTCTCCCAAGAAATGATTCTGTTCGAATTGTTAACATTCTATAACAATGACTTTGTCGTTGAATGGTGCACATGGACTAAACACAAAATTGATAGTAATGATTGCGATTGGATGATACTGGTAATTCCCAAAGTTATCAGTAACTGAATTACTAGCAATTATGTCAGTGAACACAGAAATTATTATTTTTGTTGACCACAGAAATGATCACTTTTGTCGCTACTGTGCTGTCATACGCGTGTAATGGTAAGGCTTGTCGTTTTGTCCATTAGCACTCTGTTCCACTCTGTCCTTTCCCTGAGATTGCTAC
>NC_090260.1:12050359-12052859 GCF_037325665.1 Littorina saxatilis
GCAAACAATCCACAAGTAAGCAAACAAGCAAATAAACACAAACAACAAAATGACAAAGTAAGCAACATACAAATCAAAAGCGAAACATGCAACATGTTAATTGAGGTTACACATAGACACCCAAAGAAAGACCCCAAAATAGACATGAAAACAGACATCCAGACAAAATCTCAACACAAATCACAAAACAAATCACAACACAAATCGAACAAAAAGGCAACAAGAGACATCTTGACCGAAGCTTTCATAGAATCCGCACCGCCATCTTGGATTTGTTGTCGACTGGGAAACCGGACAAGTTCTCTTCAGCGCTGTGTCCTTGGAAATATTTCCCCCCGGTGCTGGCAGAATAAGGAGTCGGAGAGTACACAGCTTTGAAATGCGAGGCTGCTTTTTGCTGTAGCTCGATCCTTTCTGCCTCGTCAGCAGTTTTCGAAAAAAATCGATATTCGCCGCTACACTGCCGGTTCAATCCATGTAGGCTATTTTGCTCTCCCCTACTCTCGCCACAAGTGACACGGCTGTTGCGATAATAATAGCTAGGTGTGCTGCTGCTAGCTTGAAACATTGGTTCTGTGTTTATTACCGATTGGTGTTATGGTATATCAAAGCCCCCCGCCCCTTCCCCCAAATAATGTTACCACGTTAGTATTGATGTGTACTTTTATGTGCCTACCCTAGCTATATGTGTTCTGAGAGTGTGCTTTTATGTGATGTTATACACGAGCCAAAAGAAAACATTCTGTTTGTTACATTCAGACAATAAAGATTTATTGAATTGAATTGAATTGAATTGAATTGAATTGAATAGGAAGAACAACACAGGTGGACAACACACGAGTTTCCACCCTGAGGTCTTCATCGCGATAGATGACAGGTTTTAAGGTTTAAACCCATTTGGATGATCGGTTTTAATCCAGTGGTATATGGAAGCGCAAACACACAAAAATGCAACTTCGCACACACGTTCTTGGGACTACCTGCTGGCCTTGACCCCATTAAATGTATTTTATTTCAATATTTAAGACCACTGCAAGATGTGTTTGTCCCTGTTCACATACATATCATTTCATGTCGCTTCCTTTGGGGATAGTTTCAGGTTGCTATACCGCCTGATGCAGCTGCACTGAGATTTATTCCCCTCGTTTCAACGTTTCACAGACAATTCTCTCAGGAAGTTTCATGTTTCTGCAGATGTTTATCTTCAAGTATCACGAGACTTAAAGCAAAAGTCCTGCCCGTGAAAAGAAGTACCTTCACCTCTCTCGCCACCATCCGCCCTACCCTCGGCCTCATGCCTGAGTAAGGCTCTTGAGTTTGGGCATGTGACCAAGTGGAGGGAAAGGCCTTATCCCGTGTATAAACCTGGCCATGTCTGCATCATGAGACTAAAGGGATTAGTCCTTCCGGTGATAACAATGTTGCCCACTATCTCACATCTGCTCATGCTTTTCCATGGAATAAGACCATCATCCACTTCACTTGGACACGTACCGAAAATCAACACCCTGAGTGCTCTCTGGGCACAGTCAAATAAAATCAGTGTGAGTTTTGTGTGTGCGATGATACGGATGCATTTATGTTTCAAATGCCACTACTGCACTGTTGATTTTTGGTATGCGTCCAAGTAGACGATGGTCTTATCCCATGGAAAAGCATGCAGTCAGTTGGTTTGGGCTTGTGCCCGTGGGAAGGAATAAATTGATCTTAAAGTAGAAGCCTGGCCATATCTGAGATGGTGAGCCGAGCTGTTTACACAGGAAAGGCCATGCCTTTAACGTATCCGATTCGCAATGACATATCAAATTCGTATCTCGTTTGCCGCGACTCCATGCAGTCAACGCGGCATTTCTCGCACTGACGAGATTTATGTTTGATCCGGGTTCTCAAGTGAGCGCTAATGGAGGAGCGAGGCGGTGTGCAGCCGTCACATGATGCATCCCTCGCCGAGCACGCCGTATAGCAACAAAAATCAATTCCCTTGTCTGCAACGAGAGAAGTAGGATGAAATCTAGACCGTCGGCATACCTTTGCATAAAATATGACTGTCGAGGTTAAGAACTTACTCCGAGAGATCTTTCAGACTGAGGTAATGAAGGACGGTATCGATTTGAGGTGTTGTTGAAATGATGTACTATTCTGTTTGAGGGTGCAAACAAGCAGTTATAGCATACTCGCACTTTTAAAAGGTGCGCGTTGGTGAAATATGGATTAATTGCACTTGCCAAGCCTACGTATCTATGTTTCTATATCTATCTGTCTCTGTGTCTGCCTCTCTGTGTCTGTCGATCTCTTTTTTTCTAACTCCCCATAGCTCTCGGCGTGCATGCGTCTCTCTCCCCCCCCCCCCCGCCCCCTATCTTTCTTTTAGTTCTCCCAGTCTCTCTCTGTCTATCTATGTCTCTCTCTCTCTCCCTCTCTTCCCTTCTCTCTCTCTTTCTCTCTCACTCTCTCTCTCTCTTTCTCTCTCTCTCTCTCTGTCTCTGTCTCTGTCTCTGTC
>NC_090260.1:12060359-12081225 GCF_037325665.1 Littorina saxatilis
AGAGAGAGAGAGAGAGAGAGAGAGAGAGAGAGAGAGAGAGAGAGAGAGAGAGAGAGAGAGAGAGAGAGAGAGAGAGAGAGAGAGAGAGAGAGAGAGAGAGAGAGAGAGAGAGAGAGAGAGAGAGAGAGAGAGAGAGAGAGAGAGAGAGAGAGAGAGAGAGAGTGGGAGAGTCACACGTTTTTCTCTACACAAAAGGTGTTACTTACCGTCGAAATGCTTTCCCGTTGGGAATGGACACGCAGCCGTCAGAACCCAGACGAAGCAGACAACATTTAATCCTAGGATAAAGGAGGAAGGCTGGAAACTCGCACAGTAGTGGCCAGGTAAGCAGCTTAGCTCAGCTAAACCCCTCAGGTATGACGACAGGTAAATGGGACTCGTCCACGCAAGAGCGAAAAGAAAAGTTCATACGTACACAGTAAACCCCCCTCCCCCTCCCCCCCCATCCACCCTGTTAAGAGTGTTTCAGTTCAGTAAGGTCCCATTAGTTTTAAGACCAGGGGTTGGTCAGGGGGTTTCCCTACCGCCCCCTTCCCCCCCCCCCCCCCTGTCCTCGCCGTTAGATAAAAGTGTTTTTATACCAGTCGTCTTTACATACATGGAACTTGACACAGACATACGCAATGATACATTAAGACAGACATACATAATGTAAACACACACACACACACACACACACACACACACACACACATGCACACACACACACACACACACACATACACACACATACTGGCACACACACACACACACACAGACATACGGAATTGGTGTGTGCCGTGTGTGTCTTTGTGTGTTTGTGTGTGTGTGTGTGTGTGTGTGTCTGTGCGTTAGTGTGTGTGCGTGTGCGTGCGTGCTTGCGCGAGCGTGCGTGCGTGCGTGCGCGCGTGCACGGTACGTGTGAGTATGTGTTTCTGTGTGCGCACGCGTGTGTGTGTGCGTTCGTGCATCCCCGCCCATAGTTCATGCATTCTTGTTTACACGCGTGCTTACCTACCTCACCCCAAAGATCCACAGCAATACGCACCTGCCTACATCCTATTGACTGGTACCATAGCTTTTTAACCGCTGCGAGCTTTCTCAGGCTTAGCAGCACGCTCACACGTAATTTGAGATTAGCGAAAGACAGCAGAGCTTTGGACTGAAGCAGTGTGGTAGTGAGGAGAAGTAAACTGTGCAGGTTTTAACATTTTTAGTTAGTGAATGTTGGGTGTCAAAAACATACAGCATAGTCACTTTTGTGTAGGATAGTTACTTAGTACTAAGTAGGGTGATTCACCTATTGACTGTTATTTAAATGTGTGTGTGTGTGTGTTTGTGTGTGTGTGTGTGTTTGTGTGTGTGTGCGTGTGTGTGTGTGTATGTGTGTGCGCTTACATTATGTATGTGTGTGTGTGCAGTTCGCTATTGTACACCGCCGTGAGCTCCGGTGAGAAAGGGCGATCAATAAATGTTCATTATTATATCAGTATTATATCATTATTACGTGGAACAGCACAGAAAGCTATGCTTTTATGACAAGGGTGGAGTTGTACTTATTTTCCAACAGGACTGAATAGTGACATACAGCTGCTGTCGATATCAAAACACTTGTGATTTGATGACAAGTAGAAGAAGGAGAGAACCAAGAGGTTTATCTGAAGTCCTACGATTCTCGTTGTCACTCTTTGGTTACAGCTACATTTCTACAACAGAGGATCTCCTTCTTCTTTTCTTCTGCGTTCGTGGGCTGAAACTCCCACGTACACTCGTGTTTTTTGCACGAGTGGAATTTTACGTGTATGACCGTTTTTACCCCGTCATTAAGGCAGCCATACGCCGCTTTCGGAGGAAGCATGCTGGATATTTTCGTGTTTCTATAACCCACCGAACTCTGACATGGATTACAGGATCTTTTCCGTGCGCACTTGGTCTTGTGATTGCGTGTACACACGAAGGGGGATAAGCCACTAGCAGGTCTGCACATAAGTTGACCTGGGAGATCGAAAAAATCTCCACACTTAACCCACCAGGCGGCCGCAGCCGGGATTCGAACCCTCGACCTTCCGATTAAGAGGCCGACGTCTTACCAGCCCGCCACAGCGCCCGTCAGAGGATCTCCAATTCTAAGACTCTTGAGTTTAAGACACCTAGCTTCCCCTTTTTGAGGCCTTGCTTTTTGAGATTGTTAGTACATGTACATAGTTGTCTGTAAATCAACCTTCATTTTAAGATTCCCTCCTTTGCTGGGCTTGATATATCCTTTATGACACACATTACACGAAAAAACAACGAATGTGCGTTCACGGACACACAGACGCAAACACACACACAGACACACCCACACTGGCACACATTCATGAACATACACACACGCATACACATACACACACACTGTCAGACACACACACAATCATGAACACCCAAAGAAACAAACGAAAAAACACACAGACACAGACAGACCGACAGATCGACAGACAGGCAGACAGACAGACAGACAGACACGCAACCATACATCCATACATCTACCCAGCACAACAATATCTAACCATGCCATTATGCATACAGTACAAATTGAGTCAAACACTTGGATCAACAATTCACAATAATTTATTCTACTTTGAAATGAAAGGGGAGTGGAAGGGGGGGGGGGGTGTGTTTACTGAGAACAAGAACACACATCAACAAAAAGCATTGCACAAAGTGAACAGTAGACAACAAAACAATGATAAAACCATCAGATTAGTGGTAAGTCAATAAAGCAATCATTCAGTCACTGCGTGTGGAGGTATACACAGTTCATACAATATGTAAACTGTACACCTATACATTTATGCCATCCGCACATTGGTTTAACAATATTTCATTCATCATCATCATCATCATCATCATCATCATCATCATCATCATCATCATCATCATCATCATCATCATCATCATCATCTTCATTTTCATCATCATCATCTTCATTTTCATCATCATCATCATCATCATCATCATCATCATCATCTTCTTCTTTTTCATCATCATCATCATCATCTTCTTCATTTTCATCATCATCATCATCTTCTTCATTTTCATCATCATCATCTTCATTTTCATCATCATCATCATCATCATCATCATCATCATCATCATCATCATCATCATCTTCTTTTTCATTTTCATCATCATCATTATCATCACAAGAAGAAGAAGAAGAAGAGGAGGAGGAGGCGGAGGGGAAGATGGATAAAGAAAGGGGGGGGGGGGGGGTCAGAGCATAAGGAAGAAAGGATAAGGCCAAAAAAAAAAAAGGTCTGTTTACGGTAACATAGGCCAAAACAATAGGGTCGGTAGGTCGGGATTTTCTTTTTTTTCTTTTTTTTTCTTTTTTTTCCCCCCCAAAAAACCACATTTTTACATTATTTTGCCAAAAAAACAAGATATTTTTTTTTTTTTTTTCCCAAATGCCAAAAAAAAGTCTAGGGTCGCGCGAAAAAAATAGGGTCGGTCGGGTTACCGTAAACAGACCTATTTTTTTGTGTGGCCTAAACAAGGAAAACGGAAAAAAATAGAAGAAAACAAAAGTAGAGAAAGTACATGACAATTGAAAAGAAGGGGGGGGGTGAGGGGGGGGGTGAGGGGGGGGGGTGAGGGGGGGGTGAGGGGGGGGGTGAGGGGGGGGGGTGAGGGGGGGTGAGGGGGGGGGTGAGGGGGGGGGGTGAGGGGGGGGTGAGGGGGGGGGGGTGAGGGGGGGTGAGGGGGGGGGGGGGTGAGGGGGGGAGAGAGAGTAGGAGCGAGCAGTTGAACAATTTAATGGACAAAATTAAAATCACTGACACAACAAAGTGAACAACTTCCTTCTTAGTCGTTTCCTTTTCTTATGCACCGATGGCCACACAAGGAGACAACACAAAATATTTTAAGCTTTTTTTCTTACACAGTCAAACATTTGTAAAAATAAAAATCGTTCTAGTAATAGTTCACTTTCTTATCGTCACGAGAGAGAGAGAGAGAGAGAGAGAGAGAGAGAGAGAGAGAGAGAGAGAGAGAGAGAGAGAGAGAGAGAGAGAGAGAGAGAGAGAGAGAGAGAGAGACAGAGAGAGACAGACAGACAGACACAGACAGAGAGACAGAGATAGAAAGAGAAAGACAGAGACAGACAGAGAGAGACATAATTATAGAGAGGGAGAGAGACAGAGAGAGAGAGAGAGACAGAGACAGACAGACAGACAGACAGACAGACAGACAGAGAAAGATAAACTCAATAAAAAAAAGTACAAGTCATATACTTAAAACAAACATCGAATTAAATCGATCAAGTACAATTGTCATTAAAACATTGATATTCATGCCTGATCAATTTCACAGACTTCGAACAATATTTGTAAAATGTTTTCCAAAAACTTTTGTATAATACACATGAGGGTATGTAAAAATCGGAGCCATAGTACAAAATAACTGTACTGCCAATAGTAACCACTTGTTTTATCCTGCACACACATACACACACACGCACGCACGCACGCACGCACGCACAAACAGACGAACAGCGCGCGTGCGCGCTCACACAACAGGGGTAACATGTCTTTGATACACACTTTTCTACACGTATATTTTCTTGATTGCACAACTAAAATGTCATTTTTTTTCTCTCGGTGAGTAGACATAATAATATATATAAAATAAAAAATAAAAAAATAAAAAACACAAACAAGATGCAGGTCTGAAAATTAAATTCTATCAGCGGGATAACACGATCCTTCATCCTCTTTATTCCAGCATTAAACCCCGTCAATGCACCCACTCTGTGAAACGCACTTTAGATCCTTACACAATGTACCCACCCGGGATCGGGATCGTCTAATGGAATGTTTGGTTCATACCCTCCGGTCAGTTTGGAGGGTGGCGATGTTACACTACCAGTCTCAGGTTTACACAAGAAAGATAACAGGCCATAAACATTCCCTGTCTTCTTTCTTTATTTGGTGTTTAACGTCGTTTTCAACCACGAAGGTTATATCGCGACGGGGAAAGGGGGGAGATGGGATAGAGCCACTTGTCAATTGTTTCTTGTTCACAAAAGCACTAATAAAAAAATTGCTCCAGGGGCTTGCAACGTAGTACAATATATTACCTTACTGGGAGAATGCAAGTTTCCAGTACAAAGGACTTAACATTTCTTACATACTGCTTGACTAAAATCTTTACAAAAATTGACTATATTCTATACAAGAAACACTTAACAAGGGTAAAAGGAGAAACAGAATCCGTTAGTCGCCTCTTACGACATGCTGGGGAGCATCGGGTAAATTCTTCCCCCTAACCCGCGGGTGGTATTCCCTGTCTATTTACGTACCGTACATCACACGACAAGCGTGTTCATGCGTGTACACGGGCAAAGCTATGGAAGGCATGCTGATACCAAAAGTGAAAAATTACAACCAAAAGTTGTAATTACAATCAAATGTTGTAATTACAGCCAAATTGATAATTGCAACCAAAAGTGGTAATTAAAGCCAAAAGAAGTAAGGTTCTACAGCCAGAAAAGGTCATTACTGTCAAAAGTGGAAAACTGCAAAACAGAAACGATGAAAGTTGGATCACCCACCTTTGTGCACGTCCACTGTTGAGTTTTGAGTCCATTTTCCACTGCTTGTGTTTTGTATGTCATTGGTGGTTGTTTTTGGAAATGGAAATTACACAAACGATTGGCCTACTGCAGTTGACCTAGGCTTCATGGAGAGGGGTGGGGGGTAGGGTGGGGGTGGGGGTGAGATATGTTGAGGTAGGACCCCTTTTGTTTACACCTTTTCCTTGCTGTGATAATTATGGCCAGTTACATTCAACATTTAACTTGTGATTGTGAATAATGGTAATGACTTGACACGATTTGTTTTCTTTACTTCTGTAAGGATTCACCTCAGTAAATTTACATATACACTGTTACAGACTCACACCTGTAAGACCGTGTATTCTGCTTGTCTGTTAGTGACGTCTCTAAATGTACCTCCGTTTTCACACTCCCTCCTCTTTAAGACGTGTTTTCTGAGATTTCTCAGAGGTCTTACAAAAAGGGGTGGGGGTGGGGGGGATGGGGGGTGGATTCCGTTCCTTTGTATGACAACACAAAAGTCAATGGACACAGTCACACGATAGCTGTGGGCTTTAGCATTGACAGTAAATATTTGCTTGGTAATCTGATTGGTCCGGTTAAAAAGTGTAAACACTTAAACTTTCTTGAAAATGCAAAGTCATTTAGTCAGCATAAAAACTTGATTGGAAAAATGCATACACACTTAAAACAAAACAAAACTGGAAGTTGTAGCTTAAAATACTTATACTGTACAATATTTGGTTGTACTTGAATCGGACCGTTACTGCAAACAACATCAAAACCACACACTGCTTACGTACTAGCTAGCCAATCACCGTGTACACGTCAGATCGTGTCGTGAGTAGAATTCATTTAAAACGTCAAATACCAGGAAATGAAAAACAAAAACAATTAAATAACAGAAAAACAACAAGACAAAAGCCTTTTTATCCGCTTGTTCGCTGAAATCCATTGTCCCTACGTTTTCTGGTCGCTTTTTACGGCTTTTCGAAAGTGCAGGTCACACATCTGCTTCCCCACTTCGCTTAATTGAACCGAGTCAAATATAAATATTATTTGTTAATCTTATGCCATGTTATACAACTCTAAACTAACAATACAGATGGAACGCACTTGCTGGTGACAGCACGAATATTCAACCCCATCTCATCATGACAAAAACATAACACCTGTTACTACAGATTTGGGATTCAGAAATATGTATCTCCTGTTATGGTTTTACTGAAATTTTTCATACAAAGCCGGGTTTTCCCGTGTAACATGCCCCTAATGGCTTTGCCGTGAGGGCGTAAAACTTACATTTTCTCTCTTTTACTGAAATTACTTCGAATGTAACTGAATTCAATAATTGTGCGACAAGCTACATGGCTAAGTCTTACCTATTTTTTAGTGTTGATTTTGATCAACAAAACACACATACAAACTTTAACCTAGGCTTTCAAATTTACAGAAAATTTGCATATTTACGGAAAATTGTGTATTTATTTATAACGTTACGTTAAAATGCCATGTCTGATACTGATGTCTGATACTGATAGAAACGTCAGCCACCTGTCGCGTTCAAATTTCACTGATAACATCACAAAACTGACGTTTCACTTTCAGCCAGAATGACGACAGCGGGTGACAGGGCTGAAGAGAATGGTGGAAATTGAAAGTGGAACACAGCAGCTCTGCTGGCTTTGGCGGGAAATACTGGCCGACCTGACGTCGATCAATAACATAACACAGGGCTGAGAATCAATTCGCAGCTACACTGTACGTTGAGATTCTCATGAACGAGGAAAAAACTCTGCTTACGTGGGCCTGGCTTTTTCTACATGTATGCTTCAATGTCATTTTTACCTCGTGGATGCTTTGTCAATCGGAAATCTGTCATACATGTAATCTTTTCCTCATTCGGGAATTCTTGTGGGTTTTAAGTTTTGTGTTATGGAACGTTCCTGTCTGCGGCTAGCTTTTACTGAGAACCCCCCCCCCTCCCCCCCGTTCTCTCATGCTCGCCTCTCCCTCTCTTTCTTTAAAAAAAGATAAATAAAAAAACAACAACCTATCAGCGCACAAGAACAAGTCAAGTTAATGAATCATTCAACTCAGCACAATACAGATCATCTTAAAGGCATTATGTACGCGCTCCCGTGTTTACAAAGTGTAGTTTGTGTCAAACGCACCATAAGACCATATAATGACGATATGTCACCATGCGCGGACCATAATACATGCATTACAGCTTGTTCTTGCCTCTGAAAAAGTGAGGATGTCAACAAAGCCGCGGTGTTAGCTCCCTTGCATCAACGTTACATGTGTTGCCAAATCTATAAATAGGACGATCCAGATCAAAATGAAAATTAACATATATCTCAACATTGAAGGGGTCCTAGACCACAATATTTTGCAGGGAACTTAATTTAGCATGTCTCCAGCTGTTGGTAAAGCAATTAGCGTGTATAGTCATCGAGTACATATGCCTTTAAGAAACGCGGCATTCAGTAGACTTTGAGTCTTGACTTGACATAATTCGGGGCGTCAGCAATTCTATTAACTTATAGATCTGTGTCTCATAGTTTTCCTACAGACATTCCAGCATTGATGAGAGCATGTTAACACAATGGCTCCTGCGAGTGGCTGTCTTGCCTTGAGTTGAAACCCAGCAGTGATGAGAGCATGTTAACACAATGGCTCCTGCGAGTGGCTGTCTTGCCTTGAGTTGAAACCCAGCATTGATGAGAGCATGTTAACACAATGGCTCCAGCGAGTAGCTGTCTTGCCTTGAGTTGAAACCCAGCATTGATGAGAGCATGTTAACACAATGGCTCCAGCGAGTAGCTGTCTTGCCTTGAGTTGAAACCCAGCATTGATGAGAGCATGTTAACACAATGGCTCCTGCGAGTGGCTGTCTTGCCTTGAGTTGAAACCCAGCAGTGATGAGAGCATGTTAACACAATGGCTCCTGCGAGTGGCTGTCTTGCCTTGAGTTGAAACCCAGCAGTGAATTAGAAACACATCGGACAAACAAGTATAATGTTGAGATCTACTGTTTATTTATACAGTCGCACCTGTCCTTGCGGCCACCTTTTGAAAGCGACCACCTGCCCAAAACGACCACTGCCAAGGATCCCGGACGAGTTGTTTTTCTGATTCCCCTGTCTATAACGGCCACTTTTGGTCGTTCCTTCGGGCGGTCGTTATAGGCAGGTTTGACTCTACTTGTAGGACCAAGCTAACACGTCAGGCGCGTGATGACAATTCGGAATTCCTCACAATTTTCTTCAGCTTTGTCCTTTCAAGGTAAAATCCTGACATCTGGATTTGCATCGGCACTACCAATCTACTTCATTTTCTGTCCCATTCTTTAATCAACAGTGAATAATAAACAATTTAAAAAAATCGTTTATGGTCAGAAACAGCATAAACACTACACGTGGCCTAGTCTTGCAAATGATTGTAAATCCATCCCAGTTCCCACCCTCTGATTTCTAAACAAAATCCGGATAACAGGAACAAACACAATCAGTCAACAGATATATCATGCAAGTTTATGTTATAATATAAATCCTTTGTTCAACAGTGAATGAGAAATGTTTTTACCGTAAAAAAACCCACACATTTATAACTATACACGGTAAGTTGGGGTAACTTTTGGCCAATGATGGTAAATTCGATACATTCTTCAACAGCAAAATATTGGTCTGGTAAATGTTTCAACAATCGGATTCACTGTGGAGGTCTACACTTATATCTCAATTAAATTCCAGTTTATACCTCACACACAAACAGGCCTCTTGTACCTGACAAATTAATCAATGACGGGGTTTCTAACAAAAAATTACCATGAACAAAAGATTCACATACCTGTCAAAATCAAAGTGAAAAGTTTGTTGATGTGTGTCATGTTATTAGATGGAGAGAAAAACACACACATACACACACACACTCACGCACGCACACACACAGACATACACACACACGCACACACACACACACACACACACACAAACATAATAATCAGTATCGTGATCACAAGTTTATACAAACCTCATTCAGCTCTTCACAAAATCCGATACTCACGCAAGCACAAAAGGGGAATCAACTATACATCATTACATATATCCAATCGGTATAATGACGTAAAGAATAAATCCATGAACGCCAATATGACGTCATTTTTAACCCTCGTCAAAAATCACACACAATATTATTTGGGCTTTGTTTCACATCAGCGAGGTAAATCTCTCAAAATGACGTCATTTTCTTCACAGACATAATCATGATAATGACGTCCGCTTTCATTGGTTTAATGACGTCCGCTTTCATTGGTTTAATGACGTCAGTTTTCACTGATTCAGTGACGTCAGTTTTCACTGTATCCGACACGAACGAACGTCAAGAAGTACAATCCACACACAGGTAAGTTGTGTGTTGAAACACAGAGGAACCAACAGCAGAAAACAAGTTTGTCATGTAGAACAATATATCATGTAGAACTGTACTGTACACGATGTTTACACGAGAACGTCGACAAGATGGTTGACTTCAACAGACAACAACGACTAAGTACTGACACGTGCACCTGTGTAATATAACACAATATCTATTGGTCGGTGTGGAACTGTAAGGATAGTCAAAGGATAGTTGCACTACGCTATAGGGGTCACTTCTCCGATATAATATTCCAGATGTAAGGGGAGGGAGGAGTCAAATCCATTGAGATATTTGGTTGTACTAGTACTACATGTTGTGACTTCTCTGATATTCCAGAAGAAAGAAAAAGTATTTTCAGTGTCATATTTCTGTGTTGTATCCATCTGTTCTCGGTTATCACACAAGAATCAATAACTAGAGGGTTTAGATACATGTATCGCTCTTGTGCCAGCAACTTCGTTCTGAATTCTGATTCTGATGAAAAATTCTGTGTTCTATTCATCTGTTCCGTCTCATCACACAGGGACACACCACTCGCAGATCTGTTGGATGGGTTAGAGATCTTTGTTGCTCCAGGGGTAAAATCCTCACAATTCTGTGTTCTGCTTTTCTGTTCTGTTCACATAAAACCACCGTCTATCATAAATGATATCTGTCAGGCATGTTCGACACACTCTGCGTTCTATCAGCAACTGAAGCGTTCTAAATGCGTGACATCGTCCATGTTGTGGCAACGGCGTATACACTGAGATACATGTGAGGAATTTCACCAAAAGATCTGTTCAAAATAAAATGTGTCGACATCTTTTCTCGCATCAATTCACTGGAAATCTTTGCCTTGGTTTTGTGAGTGCACAAACGCTGATGAAGTTTATTCTACCACAAACTGTCAATCTCTCTTTGCACAACTTTACAACAACAAAAGACAATACAATTTTTCAATCAAGGAATCTGTCTTTTTCCAGTTCTTGATATTTGAACTTTCAGCTTTTGTGTCATCTCCCTGGATACAGAAGAATTTTGAAAGAAAAAAAAATCAAAATTTTAAGAACATTATAAATTTTTATTTTAAATTCCATAGAAATAGAATTTTGGAACGTTGGCAGTCTCTTTGTTTTGGATTGTCTCCCTGGATAATTCCGTCACGTGACAACACCTTCAGATCTGTACTCTTCCACAGAACGGTCAAAAGTCCGTGTCCTTTTAGCTTGTTCAATGTAGAAGTGTGTGGGTATTAAACACATGCACGTACCATTGTAAGAATACATGTATCCATCATCCAGGGGTGAATTATACACATTCGGCAATGGAAATGGAATGAAGTTTCAGATCTATACTCTCCCAAACAACGCACATAGTCATGTTTCCTTTGTTCTTACCGTTTTTTCTCCATGGGAAAAAAACACCTTTCTGTGATCAAGCTCTCCCGGAAAATCGTGGATATATCTCTGCCGTTCTGAGCTTACATCTATCCATTTGGAACAAACTCACACACCCTCTGGGTTAAACTTTCTTCCCGCAAAAGTCATACACCTGTTGTTCATAGCTTCCCACAGAGAGAAAAATCCAAAACTTTCAGATCGAAGCTCTTCCGGAAAATAGTCATGGAACTATCCAAGAGAGAACTGACTCTCAGATCTGATGGAACAAACTTTCAGATCTGATGGAACAAGCTTTCAGAGCTCAACTTTCATAGGAAGTAGGCACAGTCATACCTCCGTTGGGGAACAAACTTTTAGTTCTGTTGGAACCAGCTTTCAGATGTCTGTCGACTTCCCATGAAGACAGTGATACCTCCGTTGGGGAACAAACTTTCAGATCTGCTGGAACAAGCTTTCAGATGCCAACTTTCCCAGAAGATAGTCATAGACATGTATGTACCTCCGTTGGGAAACAAACTTTAAGATCTGTTGGATACTTGGAACAAGCTTTCAGATGTCGACTTTCCCAGAAGATAGTCATAGACATAGACATACCTCCGTTTGGGAACACACTTTCAGATCTGTATGAACAAGCTTTCAGGTGTCAAATTTCCCAGGAAATAGGCACAGTCATACGTACCTCCGTTGGGGAACACACTTTCAGATCTGTTGGAACAATCTTTCAACTTTCTCAGAAGATAGTCATACCTCCGTGGTTCTCAGCTTACGCCTCCCTTCGGCAAGGGCCTCAACTCCGATATCAGCTAGTCAGGCGCTTGTCTCCCCTAGCGAGACGGTGTTGGTGGTGGTGTTCATGCTGACCGCAGAAGTGGAGGTAATGTTGTTGTTGCTGTTGTTGCCGTTGTTGTTGTTGCCGCTGGCGGTGTTGTTGTTGAGAGAGCCGGGGGCGGGGGCGGGAGGCATCACAGCGGGAAAGGAGAGGGAGGGGGCGTGAGTGGGATTGAGGAGGGGGGTGCGGAGACGGGGGTTGAGGGAGAGATTGTCGTGGTGGTGGGGAGTCGGGTGGTGAAGGGTGTGGTGCTTGGGACCCCCGAGGAGCCTGGGGGGCTGGTAGGGGGGCGGGGGGTAGTCTTCAAACATGGGATACCCGGCCATGGCCGGGTGGGGGTGAGGTCGGTGGAACGCGGAGTCCTTGACCTGGGTGTTGGTGTTGGGGCCAGGGCCGTGGGCCTGGTGCATGTGCATCTGATGACGCGGGTGGGTGGCGTGGCCGTGCGCGTGAGCATGCGCGTGCGCCGGGTGCAGGTGGTGGGCATGGGCGTGGGGGTGGGGGTGGCCGTGCATGAGCGCGTGGTGAGCCGCAGCCCCCATCCCCTGTCCCCCCGAGGCGCCCAGCATGTGCGGGTTGATGCTCTCGTAGCTACGTCTCTCCGGGATGACCTCGTAGTAGTTCTCCGAGCTGGCCTGGCTCGTGCCGTACTCCTGCTGCTCGCGCTCGCTCAGCGACGGGTTGACGTAGAAGATGTCGTCCTGCGTCATCGTCGCCTGCGATGACGTCACGCTGCTGCCTTTGCTGTTGGCCGCGCGGCGCCGGGCGACGAACCAGAGGGCGAAGAAGACGATGGCGGCGCTGATGGCCACCCCGGCCACGATCCCCAGCGCCAGGGACACGTACACGTTGCTGTCCTCCTTGGGGGAGGGCGGGATGTAGGTGTGCACCAGAGGGTCTTCCTCGCAGTCGCCATAGTAACCCGACACGTTGAAGGCGTAGTTGACGGTGAGCGGGGTCTTGGCGCCGCACCGGCTGAGCGCGAAGTACCACGTCCTGGGCCCACTGGAGCGGAAGATCCTCTCCCCCACACACACGTAGTAAGGCTCGTCCGTGCCGTTCCAGATTCTACACCCCACAGTTCTGTTGAGAGTGTGCAGGGGGATGACCTGGTTGTTGTTGTTGGGGAGTATTCTCTCGCGCTCCTCGCACGTCATGTCCTGCGTCAGCTGCTTGATCTGATCATCATAATAGATGAGCAGGTTGACGCAGCACTCTTTGACGGGGTAGTGGATGCTGTACTGAATCTTGGCGTAGTCCCGGTGGAAGGCTTTGTCAATGAGATAGCCGTACCACAACCGTTCCGTGTAGACCTGTCCTTTCAAAACACACTGCGGGGAGGCCGCGCTAGAACCAGATTCGCCGCCGCCATCGTCGGAGGCCGAGGCAGACGACATTTTCACCATTCCACCGCTACCGTCGGAGGAAACCAGCATCCACAGCACAAAAACACACCACATCTTCCTCGCCGATGCTGTCAGTGACAGCGACGGGGAAACAAAACCACGTTTTTCCCTCGTCGGAGAGAAGTGTTGCGAGAAAAGAAGAGGTAACGAGGTCCGAGGTGGAATGTGGCTCGCCATGTTGAAATTCTGTCTGTGCATAAACAGCTGGCATGAGAGAGACTGAACGGGCCGAGCGCTGGTGGAGAGAATGAGAGGCAGCTACACTCCACAACGGCACAGAGACAACGCACACACACACACTACGCTCTCTCTTTCTCTCTCTTTCTTCTCCTCTCGCGGCAAGCTGGAAGCCCCTCCCTATCGCTCAGCAACTGCTGCTCTTCCACTCGAGGCTTTTTACTGAGGCTTAGTGGAGGGCGTAATGGAAGCGGAATGCCTTGTAATGACGCTTATTGCTCTTCCAGTGTTCCACCGTTCGCCGCGGCGCCTCTCTGCTTTGAACGCTTGGTGGGGTGGGCGTGTGTACGCCCTCTGCGTGTGTCTGTGAATGAAGTGCGTGCGTCGGTGATCTGTCATCTGGCGCACTGGTTGGCTGGTTGAGATGGAAGGTGTCACGTGGTTCAAGATGGCCTCGACGGCAGGCGGGTGTTTGCTTCTGAATGTTTGTCAAAGATAAGCGCGAGATACTACCGCTCTAATTACGGTTGTGAAAACGTTTACTCAGCACTGACAGCGGCTTATCTCATTATTGAGGGAGGCGATGTGATTTGAAAGACGTCTTCATGGACTTTGTGAGTGAAATAATCCTGTTCACTCTGAGATAAAATCGTGTCTACTATCTTCACTTTCGTCACTGTAGTTTTTGTTATAAGCCAAGGAGGAAATGACAGACGAAATATTGGATTGGATTGGATAAGATTTACAGTCCAGTGAGGTTACCCTCATGGAAATTCGGGCTGCTTTCTCCCCGGGGAAAGCGAGCTGCCATACATACGGCGCTACCCATATATATATTTTTTTCCTGCATGCGTGTATTCATGTTTCCTGAGACTTAATGCCGTGTGAGATGGATTTTTTTTAACTTTATTCCAAGTCCCACGGGTATTTGATGGACATTTTTATCTATGCCTATACAATTTTGCCAGGAAAGACCCTTTTGTCAATCGTGGGATCTTTAACGTGCACACCCCAATGTAGTGTATTGTCTTCTCCTATCCGTCAACAACGAGCTCTTTCTGTCAGAACATTCACTGTGGACACTCCCCTTTCGCACCTCCACAAAATAATGTGAACAAAATAGATCTTTATAGAGAGGAAGTCTCTAAATTGACACATGTCAGGGCCGGACTAGGCTAAGAGGAGGGCGGGGGGGGGGGGGGTAGCCAGAGGTGGTCCAGGGGGATGTTTCCCCTAACGGGGTCAAGGGGCAGAGCCCCTTGTGGGGGTCAGGCCTGAAGCTGATGGGTAGGTCATATTCTGAGATAGGAAAATGGTCGCTCCTTGCATGAAACGGCATAAAATAAACAATAATAAAAAATGTTTTAAATAAGTGAGGTACATGTTTAGGCTAGGGGGGGGGGGGGGTCCCCAACCCCCATAACCCCCCCGGTAGTCCGGCCCTGCATGTTATCAACTAACAAACAAACAAATCTGAAAAAAATAGATCTTTATAGAGAGGAAGTCTCTAAATTGACACATGTTATCAATCAATCAATCAATCAATATGAGGCTTATATCGCGCGTATTCCGTGGGTACAGTTCTAAGCGCAGGGATTTATTTTAATTTTTTATTTTATGCAATTATTTTATATCGTGCACATATTCAAGGCGCAGGCATTTATTTATGCCGTATGAGATGGAATTTTTTTTACACAATACATCACGCATTCACATCGGCCAGCAGATCGCAGCCATTTCGGCGCATATCCTACTTTTCACGGCCTATTATTCCAAGTCACACGGGTATTTTGGTGGACATTTTTATCTATTTTTATCAACTAACAAACAAACAAATCTGACAAATATAGATCTTTATAGAGAGGAAGTCTCTAAACTGACACATGTTTGTTTGTTTGTTTTTGCTTAACGCCCAGGCGACCACGAAGGGCCATATCAGGGCGGTGCTGCTTTGACATTTAACATGCGCCACACACAATTCGCATCACATGCTTCATGTTTCACCCAGTCCCATTATTCTGACACCGGACCAACCAGTCCTAGCACTAACCCCATAATGCCAGACGCCAGGCGGAGCAGCCACTAGATTGCCAATTTCAAAGTCTTAGGTATGACCCGGCCGGGGTTCGAACCCACGACCTCCCGATCACGGGGCGGACGCCTTACCACTGGGCCAACCGTGCCGGTTTGACACATGTTATCAACTAACAAACAAAGAAATGTGAAAACGGGTTATAAACCAGGGGAGGGCGTACATCACACACAGGGTTGGGGAAGGGTCGTCTAAAAGAACAAAATAATTTTCACCGAACAGACATAGACATAGACATAGACATAGACACAGACATAGACATAGACATAGACATAGACATAGACATAGACATAGACATAGACATAGACATAGAAAACTTCACTATCTCAAACGAGAAATTCATGCGTGGTGTTCACATGTATCGCAACATCAAACCGCCACAAACAACGCATCATGAAACAACATACAACAATAAAATCCAGTATTGAGATTTGTCTTGCTCTATATCTAGTTAACTCTGTCACCTTCTTCTATCTTTTGAATCGGAATACTGACAGGAGTATTTTCTGCTAGCATCTGTACAAGACGAACTCTTGTCTTCCATTCTAATGTGCAGACCTGCCAGTGGCTTATCCCCCTTCGTGTGTACAAGTGCGCACGGAAAAGATCCTGTAATCCATGTCAGAGTTCGGTGGGTTATAGAAACACAAAAATACCCAGCATGCTTCCTCCGAAAGCGGCGTATGGCTGCCTAAATGGCGGAGTAAAAACGGTCATACACGTACAATTCCACTCGTGCAAAAACACGAGTGTACGTGGGAGTTTCAGCCCACGAACGCAGAAGAAGAAGAAGAAGAAGAAGAAAGAAGAAGTCTTCCATTACAGTTAAAAATTACTCCGCTTTTTAAAAATCTAAAAAAAAACACAAAAAAGCGAGGTCTTGACAGGGTAGAAGTGTTGAACTAGAGGAACTGGATCAGTTACAGAGTTAAACAACATATGTAAAACGCGAAATTATAAAATGGGGAAATTAATAATTCGGGGGGGTGGGGAGAAGAGGGGACGTGGTTTGGGAACGGGGGGGGGGGGGGGGGGGGGTATGGTGGCACTTGAGATATTTGACAACACTGGATGCAGTCCATGTATGGATAATTATGACACTATAACAGCAGCGGCACTTGTACCACTAATGTTTGTCTTCTTGAGATGTGTCTTCCGCTTTCTATTCTCTTTTGTTTTCGTCTCTCTGTCTAATCGATATTTAATTTGATTTAATTTGATTTAATTTGATTTAATTAGCATGGACTGGTTTCATGTCAGCTTGTATTTTCTTCTTACAGCTGCCGACAACAATTTGTTTTCCTCTGATATTCCATTACGGTTAATATTCTCTTTGGAGTCCACCATAATTCCGAGACACAAACAGACCTTAACAGGGGGACAGTCTCTCAATTAATTGGCAGATCTATTATGGAAAAAAGAGTCTGTACTCAAAACCAAGCTTGTCGCACGGGGGAGGATTCACATTTGGAAGGGGGTGGGGATGGGTTGGTTTCGGGAGGGGTGGGGGGTGGGGGGCTTAGAACGGAGGGCTTCACTGTATCGAGAATGAGTTTATCTTCCTCTATCTAATGTATCAAGAGTTTATCTTCCTCTATCTAATGTATCAAGAGTTTATCTTCCTCCATCTAATGTAATCTCTCGCCTTCCAGTATTTAATCCATACTCTCTTTGATAGGCACGGAATGAGTGACATGAGGCATTGTCTGGTCAGTAGCATCTGCCAAAAATGAATGTTTTCCCCCACTGCCGAGATTCGTTCTCCTCTATCTATAATCTCTTCTCTCACCTCCCTTTATCTAATCTAGCGCTAGCCTTTTGTTGGCTCAACACGCACATGGTCAAAGCACCATGGCTTGGCCGGTGTGACGACGTCATCTTGGCCCTGCCGTCATATTACGATTTTCGGCCTCGTTTATCTTGTATAAAATCCACAATGAACCACAACAAAAACTTCGATAGTACTGATGAGCGACCTTGGGTACCATACATTCATGGGGCCAAATTTGTCCAACCAATTTTTTGTATTTAACTTAGAAATTTGATTCATTCTAAAAATAATGTTTCCCTTCTACTTCAAGGGACGTAACCACTCGGTACACGTTTTCGAAGAAATCGATTTTTGGGGGTGATATCTATTAAAATTTCACCACCAATTTTTTTCACATGCAAGAAACTGACATACTTGTCGTCCTTAAATAATTTCACTTCATTGATTTTACCAGGAAACAACATTTCAGTCTTGAGAATAAATCGAGGGGGTAATATGACGGCAGGACCAAGGTGACGGCGTCACACAGGTGTGACCGCCGTGTGACCGAGGCATGATTATTGCTCGGCAGATGTGCATCAGTTGACGGGCCAAACATAGTGTCTACTTATCGGATAAAAGATTTATAGCCTGCAGTTACTCGACGACCCCATTGCCTTCACCTTAATCTTCTTGTTATCTCGGTAATTACAATCAATCAATCAATCAATCAATCAATCAATCAATCAATCAATCAATCAATCAATCAATCAATCAATCAATCAATCAATCAATCAATATGAGGCTTATATTGCGCGTATTCCGTGGGTACAGTTCTAAGCGCAGGGATTTAAAAAAAAATTGTTTTGTTTTGTTTATGCAATTTATATCGCGCACATATTCAAGGCGTAGGGATTTATTTATTTATTACAGGGTACTTAACAATCTGGGTATTTAAATAAATCCCTCTCTGTATTCCTGTCGCTCTCGATCTTCATCACTTGATGTTTCTCTCAGTGTTTGTGTTTCACTGCATCTGCCCCACTCTCTCTGTCTCGGTCGCTGCCTGCCTGTCTGTCTGTCTGTCTGTCTGTCTGTCTGTCTGTCTGTCTCTTCGTCCTCTCCCCCCGCTCTCTCTGTGTCTCTGTCTCTCTTTCTGTCTATGTATCTCTCTGTGTCTCTGTCTCTCTCTCTCTGTCTGTCTCTCTGTCTCTCTGTCTCTCTTTCTCTGTCTCTCTCGATCTCTGTCTCTGTCTCTCTTTCTCTCACACACACTCTCTCTGTCTCTCTTTTCCTCTTCCCTCTCTGTCACTCTCTCTCTCTCTCTCTCTCTCTCTCTCTCTCTCTCTCTCTCTCTCTCTCTCTCTCTCTCTCTCTCTCTCACTCTCTCTCTCTCTCTCTCTCTCTCTCTCTCTCTCTCTCTCTCTCTCTCTCTCTCTCTCTCTCTCTCTCTCTCTCTCTCTCTCTTTCTCTCTTTGATTTTTACTCTCCGAAAGTGTATGTATGTGTGTGTGCGAGTGCTTTCTTCTTTCTTATGCAGCATGGTCAACCTGTCTAGATACAAAAAATCAATTCTGGACATCAATCAATCAATATGAGGCTTATATCGCGCGTATTCCGTGGGTACAGTTCTAAGCGCAGGGATTTTTTTTATTTTTTTAATTATTTTTTTTATTTTTTGTATGCAATTTATATCGCGCACATATTCAAGGCGCAGGGATTTATTTATGCCGTGTGAGATGGAATTTTTTTTTACACAATACATCACGCATTCACATCGGCCAGCAGATCGCAGCCATTTCGGCGCATATCCTACTTTTCACGGCCTATTATTCCAAGTCACACGGGTATTTTGGTGGACATTTTTATCTATGCCTATACAATTTTGCCAGGAAAGACCCTTTTGTCAATCGTGGGATCTTTAACGTGCACACCCCAATGTAGTGTACACGAAGGGACCTCGGTTTTTCGTCTCATCCGAAAGACTAGCACTTGAACCCACCACCTAGGTTAGGAAAGGGGGAAAAAAATTGCTAACGCCCGGACCCAGGGTCGAACTCGCAACCTCTCGCTTCCGAGCGCAAGTGCGTTACCACTCGGCCACCCAGTAATAAGCTTTTTTTCAGGCGCAAATTCTCATACGCCTAATTGTGATCTAAAACAACAATTAAAGTACAGTTCTGTACAATGCTCAGTCTCACTGTTAAGGTGCTTACACGTATGCGTTATGTTATTATTTACTTATTTGTATATTTGTTTATTTGTTTATTTATTCATTTATTTATCAATCAATTCATTCATTCATTCATTCATTCATTCGTATTTATTCATTTATTTATCTATACGATATTTCTTATATCTATGCATGTTAAAATTGTATGTATTTATTGTGCATTTATCTACTGACTACTTCATGTATTTAGCTATTTGTTTATTTAAACATTCATTCATTTATTTGACTCTGTGTGTTATTTGTCATGTATTTATTTATTTATGTTTCGATTTATTTTATTCATATTTGTTTTTGATTTATATAAATTCATTTTATCATGGATTTTTCTTTAATTTGTTCGACACCATCCAAAATTCATGTAACATATCCAAGGCACGGTACTTTCTCACCGCCCATTCACATCCCAACCACGCTACTCCAATACCCCCCCCCCCCCCCCCCCCCCCCCCCCACCCCCGAGGCTAAAACCTGCCAGCTGTGAGCAAAGTCAGCACTTCATTTGTGCGATAAGTCAGTCGAGGGGCAGATCAGTCAGTCGAGTGGTAGATAAGCACAGTACGACACTACCGGTTTATCAAGATTTACTGCCTGGCCGGCTTAACTCGGCAGTTATCTGTTAATTAGTTAATTGCAACCATTCACTGGTCATGGCTAAAGCGGGTCAAGCATGTCGCCGCCCGTTGACTTTCTCTCTCTCTCTCTGTGTCTCTCTCTCTGTCTGTCTGTCTCTGTCTCTGTCTCTCTGTCTCTCTGTCTCTCTGTCTCTGTCTCTCTGTCTCTCTCTCTCTCTGTCTGTCTCTGTCGCTCTCTCTCTCTTTCTCTCTCTGTCTCCGTCTGTCTCTCTCTCTCTGTCTCTCTCTCTCTGTCTCTCTGTCTCTGTCTGTCTCTCTGTCTGTCTCTCTGTCTGTCTCTCTCTCTGTCTCTCTCTCTGTCTCTTTGTCTCTCTCAGTCTTTATCTCTCTGTCTCTCTCTGTGTGTGTCTCTCTCTCTTCATCGG